>NW_007727356.1:189719-227914 GCF_000696425.1 Galeopterus variegatus
TTCCTCCGCAACCTTGCCAGCATTTATCATTCTCAGTCTTTTGGATTTTCGCCATCCTAACTGGAGTGAGGAGGTATCTCAGTGTGGTTTTGATTTGCATTTCCCGTATGCTGAGTGATATTGAGCATTTTTTCATATGTTTGTTGGCCATTTGTATATCTTCCTTAGAGAAATGTCTACTTAGCTCTTTTGCCGATTTTTTAATTGGGTTGCTTGTTTTTTTCTTGTAAAGTTGTTTGAGTTCCTTGTATATTCTGGATATTAATCCTTTGTCAGATGTATATTTTGCAAATATTTTCTCCCACTCTGTTGGTTGTCTTTTAACTCTGTTAATTGTTTCTTTTGCTGTGCAGAAGCTTTTTAGTTTGATATAATCCCATTTGTTTATTTTTCCTTTGGTTGCCTGTGCTTTGGGGGTTGTATTCATGAAGTCTGTGTCCAGTCCTATTTCCTGAAGTGTTTCTCCTATGTTTTCTTTAAGAAGTTTTATTGTTTCAGGGTGTATATTTAATTCTTTAATCCATTTTGAGTTTACTTTAGTGTATGGGTCTAGTTTCATTCTTCTGCATATTGATAGCCAGTTCTCACAGCACCATTTGCTGAAGAGGCAGTCTCTTCCCCAATGCATAGACTTGGTGCCTTTGTCAAAAATCAGAGGCCATCTTACTTTTAATGGGCCAATACCCTAAAATGTCAGTGGTAGTTTGTTGGTATTACAGATAATTCGAATTTTCTTCTCAGTGCATTTCTGGGTTTTTCTAACTTTTATGCAGTGAACATTATTACTTTTGTGTTCAGATAAAATATTTTTAAAATTTAAAGGTAAAAACTAGTAGAATTGTGAAGTAAATAAATAAGTACAATATGAAAATAAATAAGGTATAATTCTCTGAAACTAACAACTTAACAGCAAACTGGGTTGCTTAGAATTGTCTCTAAAGGTGTTTGCAAGAAAAAACATTGATGTAAGCCTTTAATAATACCAATTATGACTTCTCTATGAAGAATAATTGCAGGAGTCCTAAGAAAGGCCTTCTAGCCCTATTCCCCAAGTCAGAATTTCTTTAAATAAGATTTTAAAAAAGGGTGAAAGAGTATCATTGTCTCTTCTGCCTGGTCGTTCCTGCTACTGCCATCCCCATTCACTGGTGATCATATTCCTGCTGGTGGAAGGGCAGGAGATCTTAAAGACTTTCCTAATACCTCACTTTTAGAGAGGAGACAGGTGTCTGTGTTCCATTTGTCCACTAACCCTGCTGTTCCCTCTCTGTTCTGTCCATAGGCAGCTGGCCAAGAGTCTTGGGCAGGCTGGTGAAATTGAGCCGGAAACAGAAGGAATACTGACAGAGTATGGTGTGGATTTCTCTGAGTTCTCTTCAGAAGTTCTAGAATGCCTCCCTCAAGGCCTGCCCTGGACAATTCCTCCAGAGGAGTTCAGCAAGAGAAGAGATTTAAGGTAAATACCTGAAACCTTTTAAGAACAAACAACATGTTTCTGTCTTTCTGCCATCTAGCTTAATTCTCCTAGGGGCTAGACTCTGATGTTGTCATCTTTCCACCAACATTCAAGTTCAGTTCAGTTGATAATTAAGTGCTTCTGTTACCAGAGGTCAACAAATTATGACCCACAAGCCAAATCCAGCCGACTACCTGTTTATGTACAGCCCATGAGCTAAGAATGGTTTTCACATTTTTAAATGGTTGGAAAAATTACAACAAGAATAATATTTTATGAAAACTATATGAAATTCAAATTTCAGTGTCCATAAAGTTGCACTGGAACACAGTCATGCTTACTTATATATTGTTTATGGTTATTTTTGCACTACATCAGCAGAGTTGAGTGGTTACAACAGAGTCCATATGACCTGCAAAGCCTAAAATATTTACTGTTTGGCCTAAAATATTTACTGTTACAGAAAAAGTTTGCTGATCCTTGTTCTAGACTATTCTAATTTCAATAGGTGCAGTTGCCATCTTTTCTTGTTATTATACTCCACAGGTCTGATCAAATAAGAACAATGTTATCTGGTTAGAAGTGTCTTCCTTTAAATGGGCCTCTTCAAGCTCAGAGCAAAGGATTCAAGACTTCTGTACTTGGAGCCTCATTTTAAAGCTTTACTTTTAGGTCTGGAATTTGTTGGAAAGTACTTTTGTGGTATTTTTATAACAACATCTTCTTTGAAGATGTTCCTTCATTGTGGGATGTTAGTTCTTTTCTGATATTTCTCTTCAGAATTTGGTTTCAGTACTGGCATTCATTTTGGATGCCACATGGAGATATTTAGAACCAAGAAACTTTTCATACAACCCACTGAAGCTGTGGAAGGTTTTTTGCTAGGGTCATCCCATGTCAGAGTCTTTTCCACCACACTTGCTCACTTCATGCCACTGAACTTGTGATACCTTCAGCTCCTGGTGCCCATTACTCCACCTAGTTTGAGAATACGCTGCTCCCTTTTCTCTGCTCCCTCTTGCTGTTGTATCTTTTAGGAATTTACTGCCTTTTTTCCTTTTCTTGCTGAGGATAAGTAAGTAAAAGGAGATGATAACTAGTCTGCTTTCCTACTCGTTCGTATCTCTTATGGAGCACACATTATATTTGAAGTCAGTTAACCCATGTTGCAGTCCTGCATTTTAGTAGTAACACCCTTCCTGGTGCGTGAGTACATTATCTCTTCAGGGGCTTTGAGATCTCAGGCCCATAACCTTAACCTCTCTGAACTTTGTTTTCTCATGTACAAATTGAGGGTTTGTTTTTTGAGATCTTTCCCTCAATCTAGGAATCTATGAAAATATTTCATGAGCTAAGAAGATCAGAATGAATGCTAAACCTTATTGCCTGAAGTATAATTTAGTATAGTCATTCTGCAGTACCTATCAAAATTTTAAATGTGGGAGCTAGGGTGTGGGAAAGAAAAAAATTTTTTTTAAATGTACCTATCCTTTCTTCCAGAAACTCAACTTCCAGGAATCTGTCCTACTCAAAAAAGTGTAGGATATATATACAGAATGTTCATTGCTGCTTTATTATAAAAGTGAAACATTCGAGACACTGCTAATGTCCATCAGTAAAGGAATGATTTAATAACCTATGTTATATCAGTATGATAGCATTCCCTGCAACTCTGCAAAACAGAGCTAGATCTATGTGAACTGTTCTGGAAGGATGGCCATCACATATTAAGTGAAAGAAGCAAGTTTGAGAACAATATAAATATGAACCTATTTTTTGTAAACTAAAATAATGTAAAAACTACATAAACGTGTTCATATACATATGTACATGCATAGATGTGTATTCATATATATATATACATAGATGTGTATGCATGTATATATGCACATAAAAGTATATATGCATAGGAGAACAATATAAATATGAACCTATTTTTTGTAATCTAAAATAATGTAAAAACTACATAAACGTGTTCATATACATATGTACATGCATAGATGTGTATTCATATATATATATATACATAGATGTGTATGCATGTATATATGCACATAAAAGTATATATGCATAGAAAAAGGTCTGGAAGGAATAAATCAAACTGTTAATAGTGATTACCATGGGGAGTGGATTTGCTGGAGTAGTAAGGAGATAGGGAAGCAATATTTTACTTTTCATTTTATATACTGCTGTATTATTCAAATTACTTTTTAAAAAACTTCTATAACTTTTAAAAATTATAAATGTGAATGTCAGAAAATAGAGATACTCAATCCTAGCCTGCAGATAACTAATAAGCATTTCAGCAGTCATGGGGCCCACTCTTGCTCTAAGTTCCTTTCTCATGGCTCCATCTTGCCATTTCTTTGGCCCTCTTTGCCTTCTGGCTTGGAGCACAGAATGGGAGACTTTGTTCTGCAAAAAGCCTTTGTTAAAATATGCTATGCACCCTGCAAAAGGATCTGAAGGTAGAGGGAGTTTATGGGTTGCTCTCTGCTATTAGTGTAATAACGGGGGGTTTTAAAAATTACTTTAACCTTTAACACTTTTTATCCCTGCTCTCTATCCTCAGGATTTCATTTCTAAAATTCAGATCTGATTTTTTTTTTTTCACTTCTTTGGATATAAAATCTTCCAACTGCTTTCTGATGCCTCAAGTAGTAATTGCTAAACTTTGTTGAATATGCATTCTCACTAATGCGTGTCTTTATTTTTAAATTATAAGTAAATTTACTACTTCACCAATTTATTATATACATTATAAACATAAATAAAAGAAAAAGAAAAAAATGAGAATGAAATAAATTTTAAAGTATTTTTATTTTACTTACTAAAGGTATAGAAAACCCTTTTTTAATATTAATAATTTTATTTTTGGTGAAAGCAGTGTGATTGAATTTTTTTTTTAATTTTTGCTTTAACATCTTGTGATATGAGAAATCAAAGGTCTAAATTTAAGTTCTGTGTATTTTTGATACTTGGTTTTAATGGTTACAATAACTGAAAAAGACATATCTTTAAAAGATGAGCTTAGCTTACTAAATCATAACATTCATTTTTCAGTCCTGTTCACTAATTATATTCCAATTCATTTTGAAGTTCAGGTAATAAATTCCTGTCTTGTGTCAGTCAATTCTTGGGGACTAACTGAAAGGTGATACATTTTCAGATTTTTAAAAATGGGTTCATAATCATTGGTTGCTCTTCAGTTGGCATCTTTAAAAACTAGTTAGAAAATTCTGTTAGAAGTTTTAAGCTAATATAGTTATGAACAATTTTGTAGTTTATACACTTACATCATTTTAGGCTCCAAATCATATAACAATGGAAGCATTTCAAAATATTCATTTAAAAAAATGTTATCTTCAAAATGTGTGTTGTTTTGTTTTTGAAGTGCAATAAATTTTTTTTCTCATTGTTAAAATGCCGCCTTTACTTGAAGAGACAGATTGTGTGTTTATTTTTTTACTTTTTTTTTTTTTGACCGGTAAGGGGATCATAGCCCTCTCTGCATGGTGTGGTCTGCACCACACTCAGCCAGTGAGCGCACCCGCCATCCCTATATAGGATGAACTCACGGCCTCAGGGCTCTCAGTGCTGCACTCTCCCAGCGAGCCACAGGGCTGGTCCGTGTTTATTTTTTTAATGTGTCTGCTAAGTAGTGTATGATTGACAGCTATTGTTTTGAAATCATCATGTGTCTGGGGACGAATTCATGTTAGGAGTAGAAGAAATGTCAGCTTTGCCATTCTTCTCGTGTTAGTAATATTACTAGTAGTGCGAGTATTGTTAGGTTAGTATTGTCTTCAATCTATGGATCTTTGCAGTAATCTTTTTTTAGACACTTGCCTATTTCATAAGGATTATTTTAGCTAAAACTAGATAATACCCATAAACCCGTGTAACTGGGCATGGGTAAATACCTATTAATCACCATTGGCTGAGAGCATAGGAACCAACGAGAGTGCCAGTGTCGTTGCCTTTGTGTTCTGGAACACTGACTGTTTCATTGGTATACCTCGGTTACCACCTGACCCATGCACCTAGTGAAAGCGCCAGGGTGAATTGTTTATGTAGTCACAATTAATTTCTTGTTTTTGCTGAGTGTTTGGATCTGATTACCTTTTCCTTTTCTTTGGCTGGTCTTGTGATAGATTTGTTCAGTTTTTTGACTGACAAGTATTTATTTATTTATTTATTTATTTATTTCTTTTTTTGTCTTTTGTCTTTTTTCCGTGTCCGGCAACGGATCGCAACCCTCAGTGTTGCCCCCGTACCGGACCAGGGACCGGCAATTATTTTAGCTAAAACTAGATAATACCCATAAACCCGTGTAACTGGGCATGGGTAAATACCTATTAATCACCATTGGCTGAGAGCATAGGAACCAACGAGAGTGCCAGTGTCGTTGCCTTTGTGTTCTGGAACACTGACTGTTTCATTGGTATACCTCGGTTACCACCTGACCCATGCACCTAGTGAAAGCGCCAGGGTGAATTGTTTATGTAGTCACAATTAATTTCTTGTTTTTGCTGAGTGTTTGGATCTGATTACCTTTTCCTTTTCTTTGGCTGGTCTTGTGATAGATTTGTTCAGTTTTTTGACTGACAAGTATTTATTGAATACCATCCATGGGCACCAGGGATATGACTAAACCAAAATAGATGTGGTTTCTGCCCTTATGGAGTTCTCAGACTCGTGACAGAACGTGAATCACGTGTATTAAGAAATAGTCAAATATGGCATTATAATGAAGAGAGGTACTTGGTACAAGTATTTGTGATAGTGTGATTTTTTTTTTTCTGCTCAGAGGTCCACTGCCTTCAAAGAGTTTTTTATCAAAACTCATTTTCCTAGGAATGTCAAAAGAACTAGTATTGAGTCCCAGTGAATCCTGAAAAATATGTGCTATATTGAATAAATTAATACACATTCTGTAAACTCCTTAGCAGGACATCTAAGGTTAAAAATTTAAAAAGCAGTTTAGTAACTACAGGCCTTCGGGGATCAGAAAGATAATATGTCAAAGGAAACTGCTTAAAGGAGATTGTACTAGAAGCCCAAGAAACCCCAAGTTTATTTCTGAGACTGGTTCCAGTTTATTTCTAATTTCATTCATATTGTTTTGTTTCCTTTGTTGCTAAACTGGAATAGGAAACCAAAGCCTAAAAGCTCAATTAAAGTGGAAAATTAAAAACTAAATATTGGAGGGGGGGAATACCACACTAACCTGATTTTTCTGTTTTTCCTGTAGTTAGTGTTATTATGGAAGTTTAAATCACATCACTTTTCAGCAACGCCATGAGCTTCATTGAAGAGGAGGTGGTTTCTATAGCTTTTCACAAGAGAACTTGTGGGTATAAATACCACACTAACCTGATTTTTCTGTTTTTCCTGTAGTTAGTGTTATTATGGAAGTTTAAATCACATCACTTTTCAGCAACACCATGAGCTTCATTGAAGAGGAGGTGGTTTCTATAGCTTTTCACAAGAGAACTTGTGGGTATCTATCTCTTTACTATTCCCTCAATAAAAAGGAAGCCCAGTGACCTCCACCGGACCATTACAAATGTGAAACTTGGCACTTAAAATTGCTTGCTCTAAATTTTCCAATTGCTTTCTTTTTTTTTTTTTTTTTTTTTTTTTTTTTTTCCATTTAATGTCGTTCTGCCAACTAGTGATTTTATTATTATAAACAGGACATTGTATTCACTTTTAAAGAGAAATATGAAACTGGAGGTAAAATTACAAACTGTAACTTCTCCGTTGCCAAAATAGAAAACAATGAGCTAAAAATACTGAGCACAGAAAGGGTGTTGTGGTAAGAAGTATTGAAATATCTTCAAGATGGAGCTGTTCCAGATAGACAGAAATTTCCTCTTACTCCAGGTAGAACCAACCTTGAAATAGCAACTTGAAAGGAGAGTCTTATAATACTAACCTCTTTCAGGTCAACTCTTTTGTGGGAAAGCTTTCAAACATAACTAACTTTAAATGACTAATGATCTTACTGTTTATCAGGAAGTCCAATATGATTAAATTGCCATTTAGAAAAAGGTTCCTCTGGTAAGGCAGTGTGGCAGCATTGAGAGCACTAGAAGTTAGTCCTAGCTCTACCAAGGACTAGCTGGGTGCCTTTGGGCAAATCCATTAGATTTGGAGAAGGGGAGAGGAGTGAGCAATTTCATCTTTGGAAAATGGGTTTTGACCAGGTTAGGATTTTCCAAAAGGTGTTGGTAGGTCACAAGTTCCTTGGGGTTTTAATAGGTGTTATGGAGAAAAAGGGTTCTCTGGCCAAGTATTTTTGGAAAACAGTGGGTTAGTAGATTTCCTAGAGCTTTTTCTCATGGATCATCTCATGGAACTTGTGTTCCTTAGAATACACTTTGCAAATTGCTGAGCTAGATATTTTAAACCCTTCTCGCTCTAACAGTGCAGAACTCTGTGTCTGAAATGTCCTTTCAGAGTTATTCAGAGCCATCTCATTCTTGGATTTGCAAGAAACTGGTATCCTATTGGTAACTATCTGCCACATTTTTCGACAATAAATATTTAATGTGCCCCACCATTGGCTGCACAGGAAAGATGATTATGTACGAAATTCAAGGGTTGTGTTTTAAATCTCTATTTTTCCATGGCCAAGAGAACCCCTTCTTCAGGAATAAATTGTTTGACATTAAATGGGGAAGCTGTCATTATCATTTGAAACTACTGGCAATATTAGTCCTTTCATGGAAATTGCAACTCTCTGAGAAATTACAAGAAACTCATAAATAGTAACAAAGATTAATGGATCCTAAAGCAGATTCACAGCTGGACGTTCTTAATTGTAAGTACTTTAGTAGGTTGTCAGCCCATAAAATTTATGTTAATAAATAGCACTATTCTTAGAAGACAGACATTCAAAGATCAGTAGATTTTTGTGGGGGTGGAAAAGTGACTACTGGCAGAGAAGGCAATATTTAAATTTATTCCCTAGATATATTTTTATAACATTGTGGAAATACGAATGCACAGATGACTAATTTCTATATATGCTAAATAAAATCCGTTTGGAAGTTATATTGTGATATGAAAAAAAATTTATTTTTGGTATAGGTGGCCTAGGATTTGGAGTAAACTAGAGTATAAGATAGCTATATGTCAGGGTGGCAAAATCTCTTTACTATTTTTTATATTGAAATATTATCCAAATACCATAAAATTCACCCTTTTAGATTGTACAGTTCAGTCACTTCTCATTCCGTCTCCCCACCTAGCTTCTAGCAACCACTAACATACTTTCAGTCTCTGTGAATTTCCATATTCTGAATATTTCATATAAATGGAGTCATACAGTGTGGCCTTTGTAGCTGGCTTCTTTTCTTGGCATAATGTTTTCAAGGTTTATCCATGTTGTAGTGTGTATCAGAACTTCATTCCGCTTTGTGGCTGGATAATACTCCATCATATGAATATACCACATTTTGTTTATTCATCAGTTGATGGACATTTGGGTTGATTCTACTTCTTGACTATGGTGAATAAAGCTGCTGTGAATATTTGTGTACAGGTTTTGGTGTGGACATATGTTTTCTTCTAAGAGTCATGTAGTATTAGTTCTTAAATTTATGTTTATGATCCATTTTTAGTTAATTTTCCTAAATGGTGTGAGATAGGGGTTAAACTTCATTCTTTTGCATGTAGATATCCAATTGGCCTGGTACCACAGGAAGAGACTATTGTTGAAAGATTATTATTTTCCCTTTGAATTGTCTTGGCTTCTTTGTTGAAAATCAGCTGACCATAAGTGGATAGGTTTATTTCTGAACTCTCAGTTGTATTCCATTGAGCTGTATGTCTATAATTTTGTAGTAAGTTTTGAAATCAAGAAGTGTGAGTCTTCCATATCTGCTCCCCCCCCCCCCCGCTTTTATTACTACTGTTCTGGGTCCTTTGCATTTCCATATGACTTTTAGGACCAGCTTGTTAATTTCTGGGGGGAAAAGGCATCCAGGATTTTGATAGGAATTGCATTAAATGTGTAGATCAATTTGGGGAGTATTGCCATCTTAACAATTTTAAGTCTTCCAAGGCATGAATATGGGATGTCTTTCCATTTATTAGGTCTTTAATTTCTTTCAGTGATGTTTTGTAGTTTTCGGTATACAGGTTTGTACTTTTTTCTTAAATTTATTTTATGTATTTTTTGATGCTATTATAAATGAAATTGTTTTCTTAATTTTATTTTTAAATGGCTTATTGCTAATGTTTAGAAATACAGTTGATATTTGTATATAGATTTCGCATTCTGCAACTGTGCAGAGTTTATTAGCTCTAAAAGCTTTTTGTGGATACCTTAAGATTTTCTATATTTAGAAGTTTATGTCATCTGCAAATAGAAATAATTTTACCTTTTTCTTTTTAATCTGGGTGTTTTTTATTTCTTTTTCTTCTGCAATTGCTCAAAGCAGAACCTTCAATACAACACTGAATAGAAATGAAGGTAGTGGATCTCCTTATCTGCTCCTGATCTTGGGGGAAAATGATTCACTCTTTAAATATTGATTGTAATGTGAACTGTGAATTTTTTTATATGCTGTCTGTCAAGTTGAAAGTGTTCCCTTCTAGTTCTACTTTGTTGAGTGTATTTCTCATGAAAGAGCATTGGATTTTGTCAGATGGTTTTTCTGTCTTTTGAAATGAATCTGTGATTTTTGCTTTTTATTAATATATTTCATTGATTGACTTTTGTATGTCGAACCAAGCTGACATTCCTGGGATGAATCCTACTTAGTCATAGTGTGTGATCCTATTTATGTTCCTGGATTTGGTATGCTAGTGTCCTTTTAAGGACTTTACGTCTGTGTTTCTAAGTGATCTTGGCCTGTAGTTTTCTTGTGATATCTTTATCTGGTTTTGGTATGAGGAGAACACTGGCGTCACAGAGTGAGTTTTGGAAGAGTTTGTAAATAATTGGTGTTAATGGTGTTAATTCTTCTTTAAATGTTTGGTAGAATTCACCAGTGAAACCATCTGGCCCTGTGCTTTTCTTTGTGGGAAGTTGTTTGATTATTAACTCAATCTCTTTAATTTGTTATAGGTCTGTTGAACTTTTCCATTTCTTAAGTCAGTTTCAGTAGTTTGTGTCTTTCTAGAAATTTGTCCTTTGCGTCTTGGTTATGTCATTTGTTGGCATACAGTTCATATATACTCTCTTATCATTCTGTAAAGTGGATAGTGTCTGCTCTTTCGTTTTTGACTTTAGAAATTGGAGTCTTCTCTCTTAAAGATCTGTCAATTTTGTTGATCTTTTCACATAATTAACTTTTAGTTTTGTCTATTTTCTCCCTTGTTTTTCAGTTTTCTATTTCATTTACTTCTGCTCTAATCTTTATTATTTCCTACTTTCTGCTTGCTTGGGTTTAGTTTGTTCTTCTTTGGCTGGCTTCTTAAGGTGGAAGGTTATACTATTGAGTTCAAATCTTTTTGCTTTCTACTTTCTACTCCAAGCCCTGCTTTAGTTGCATCCCATAAATTTTGGTAGGTTGTTTTGGTTTTCATTCATCTCAAAATATTTTCTAATTTCCTTTGAGATTTCTTTTTTGACTCATTGGTTATTTAGGAGTGTGTTGTTTGATTTCCACATATTTGTGGATTTCCCAAGTTTCTTTAGGTTATTAACTTCTAATTTTATTCCATTTGGTCAGAGAATATATTTATATGTTTTAAGTGCTTTTAAATATATTGAAACTTATATGGCCTGGAGAATGTTCCACATGCATTGAGAAGAATATGTATTCTGCTGCTATTAGGTGGAGTGTTCTATACATATCTGTTATATATAGTTGGTTGATGGTTTTGTTAAAGCTTTCTATTTCCTTGTTCATCATCAGTCTAATTATTCTCCCTGTTATTGAAAGTTTTGTAGTGAAGTCTCCAACTATTATGGTTGAATTTATATTATTCCCTTCAGTTCTGCCAGTTTTTGCATCATGTATTTTGTGGTTCTTTTGTTAGGTGCATATACATTTATAATTATTTTGTCTTTTAGGTGGATTGACCCTATTATCATTATAAAATGTCCTCCTTTGTCTTTAGTAACACTTTTTATCTTGAATTCTATTTTTTCTGCTATTAGTTTATCTCTCTTTTTGTTACTGTTTGCATGATATACCTATATCTGTTGCATCTTAAATAATATAATGCAGTGACTTGGAAATTGTCTTACCTCCCCCCATCTTGAATTCTATTTTTTCTGCTATTAGTTTATCTCTCTTTTTGTTACTGTTTGCATGATATATCTATATCTGTTGCATCTTAAATAATATAATGCAGTGACTTGGAAATTGTCTTACCTCCCCCCATCCCCAAGGTTTGTTGTTATTGCTGTTTGTTTTTGCTGCTGTTTGTTTTCTGACTTTTCTGAACTGATTCTGTAGAGACTATGCTATGGTCTGAATGTTTATGTCCCCCAGATTCATATGTTGAAATCCTAACCCCAAGTTATAGTATTAAGAGACAAGACCTTTGGGACATGATGAGGTCATGAGGGTAGAGTCCTCATGAATGGGATTAGTACCCTTATAAAAGAGACCCAAGAGGGAAACCTCACCCCTTCCACTATGAGAGGACATAGTAAGAATGTGCCATCTACAAGGAAGCAGGCCCTGAAACACTGAATCTGCTGGCATCTTCATTTTGGTCTTTCCAGCCTTCAGAACTATGAAGTATAAATGTTTGTTATTTATAAGCTACCCAGTTAATGGTATTTTGTTATTGCAGCCTGAGTGGACTAAGATAGTTAGGTCAGGCCGCTGAAGTCTCTGCTTGGCTAGCTCAGTGGTCAGCTGATAAGTGGATGGAGGTTTCCTTAAATATTTGGAAACAATAAGTCTCCCAGCCTTTGTTGAAGACCTCTGTCTATATGTTGGGGGCATACCTTCAATGCTCAGGCATGCACTTTTCACCTGTGCCTTAGCCTTCACTTCCTGTCTGCATGGAGCTTCAGAGTCAGTCAGAGTGAGAGCTTAAGGCTTTCTAAGGTCTTTCCTGGACATGTGCATAGCTCTATGTATGTGTGTGGCTGTCTAAATCCCCAGGAATATGTCAGACCTTTTCAAAGCCCTGTATGGACAACTCATTCTCTAGCTTTTCCTTTTAACTTTTTTTGTTAATTTCTTGTTCTCCCCACTGTTGTCACCATCTCAGACAGCTGTAATGTTAAATAAATGATGCTGATTATTTTCAGCGAACATCCCTTCGGCTGTACGGCTCTTTGCACTGAGCAAGATCTGATGCTGGTCCAATTAAACAAGCCCTGTGAGTGGGGATTTTCATGGAACTGCTGGATAGGTCAAATAATAACACTTCCCTGGAATGCTGTTCTTAGGATGCTCTAAACCCTTTCTGCCTTCTCTTTGAGGCTGCTAGGCTGCTGGTTTTACCACAATTACAAGCTGTTGGTTTTCAAAACTACCACAGAGCTGGGGAGAGGGACATAGGAATAGGGCAAGTGTAACCTTACAAAACTCACTGTTTTTATTGGTAGTAAGCCATTTTTTCTTGAATAATTGCTCTTCAGGTTGTTACAAGGCTTTCATTAATTTCCAGAGTTATGAAAAAGTTGATTTTGACAATTTTTGCCGATTTTGTTGTTATATTTCTATGAAGTAGTAGCTTAGTAGCTTTTAGAGGTTTGTACTTTGCCAGTCCAACTGATGTCACTCTCAAGTCTCTTTACTTTTCAATGCCTGGGTTGGAGATAAAAGAAGACAGTGGCCTGAGAAAGGTTTTGAAAAAATGACAAGCTTCCCAGGGAAGATAACAGAGTGATAGGAAGGTAGATTTTCAAAATAAGAGCCAATGACTAGTCAATAATTGTGTGGGTAGATCAATCCTAAGATTAGGAATGTTGGGTAGCCTGACATTCATATCAATGCAAGGAAAAAAATGAAATGATGATCATTATTGATAATAGGAAAACAGGGAAACAAATATCTTAGCTGCTTATACAGTATCCATTCTATAATTGTGTGGGTAGATCAATCCTAAGATTAGGAATATTGGGTAGCCTGACATTCATATCAATGCAAGGAAAAAAATGAAATGATGAACATTATTGATAATAGGAAAACAGGGAAACAAATATCTTAGCTGCTTATACAGTATCCATTCTGTATTCCAGTTCTGCATTCAGCCCTACATCTTTCTCCAGTTTTATTCTATCATAGTTCCACGTCATGCCTATTTCTTGCACCGCACATTATTCATTTTCTAGGGCCTGTGTTGACTTCTCTGAAGGCTTTGTTTTCTTACTCTGGAAAAATTGGTCATTCATTGCTCTGTTTTCCCTTGGCAGTTTGTTCACCTGTCATACTATGCTCTAATTTTCCTATATATGACTCTGTCTTCCTGTTGGATAGCTAAGTCCTCATCAAGAACAAGGGCTGGGTCTTATTTTTCTGTTTCTAGGAGCTTACACAGTACTTTGGCATATAAAAGATTATATATGTAAAGATTACATATGTAATTATATAAGTGTGTATAGGATAAAAGAAGGGAGCAAATGGAAAAGGATGGTTTTGTTTAGGAGTTTGTAAAATATGTATTAATATATTCAATATGATGTATTTTTTAGCACGTACTGGGACTCATTCCTGTTTCTTTTTGATATTTTAAGAAAAATGAATATTGATAAAACATAGTCTGGTGCATTCAAAGAGGTTGCAGTGTAGTGTGAAAATTAAGTTGGAAACATTTTAAAGAATGAAATGTTAAAATTACTTAAATAAAATAGGAGGCACAACTTCTGTTTCTTGTAAAGATAAAGTATACCCATTCTTCCTGGGCCTTTCTTTTTACAACCAAAAACATGAACATACCACAACAAACAAGCATAGGAAGATTCTGAAAGGTAGAAAAAAGAAGGCAGACTGCCTAAGGATATCAGACTTGAGGAGCAATATGGCAGAAATTCCCCTGGGTTTCCTTATTTCCTTCCATTCATCCCAGACAGGGTGCTGCAGAAGTCACCGACCTGAAATGGCCAAAAAGCATAGGAAAGTAATCTCCAAGAAAAACCTGTCTCCTCTAGACAAAAGACCAGGAAAACAATGATCTAATAACAGAAAATCTTTTTGGCGATACCCACCCTAGGCCAACTAAACAGAAAAGCCCCTCAATCCCCCATATTTTCATTAGGGCCAAGCAAGATGTTAATATTGTGCACACCACCACCCTATCCTATCAAATCAAGCAGTGAAGCTCCAATTCCATACCCGGTGGTGTCTGTCTATGGAGCCAAGCAGTGAGTTAGTCTTCCATCCTCCTTACCATATGCAGGTGACACTCAAATTCCCCCTTTTGCAGGTGTGAGCAGATCTGAGCAGGTAGCTAATTTTCCATCCCCTGCACAACAGAAGCAGACGGTGGTGCTCTAATTCCCCTGACAGGGTAGTGTTAGCAGAACTGAGTGAGGTGCTCTTCTATCCCACTTGCAGTGGAAGCAACCATGCTCTAATTTCTCCTCTGGGAAAATGTTACCAGGGCCAAGCGAGGAGCTGACCCCCCTCCCCATCCAGGGGAAGCAGATTGTGTTTGAATTTCCCTATTGGGGTAGTACTGGCAGAGCTGAGGGTATAACAGTTATTTATACCCCATCCTGTGAAAGTGGACAGTGCTCCAGTTCTCCTAACAGAGTAGTGCCAGCAGGTTCCAGTGGTGAGATGAGCCGCTATCCTGACCTGGCAACAAAGAAACTTAACAAGGCAGGGCAAGTCACCATGCTACATGCCCTGGTGCAGTGGGACCCAGTGCTAGCTGAGCCTCTACCTCCTACCAGTATAAACAAAGTGGTACTTACCTACTATCCTACTGCCCCCTCAAAATGCGGCAACAAAGCAGTGTGTGTGTGTGTCACACTTCAGCTTTCCCCCTTCCTGGTGGCAGTGGGCACTGGAAGGCAATGAGATAGTGGGAGTTAGTGCCCTTCTTTCACCTGGACAATGTCAGCAGAGCCAAAAGGAGACTGAACTTCCACCTCCTCATCTGCAACAAGGCATTGCGAATCAGTTTTCCACTTTTGCTGTGTTGGTGGCAGCAAGGCCCAGCAGGAAGCTGAACATACCCACCTATCTGTCTTTTGTGTTATACCTCAGAAGGGAAATGACTACTCAAAAAAAATATTAAATAGGGATCCAGAGTCTCATAATATCCAAAAGGTCTAATGTGATAGAAAAATCACTCATTGTACTAAGAACCGACAATTATCACAGTTTGAATGAGGAAAGATCATTGAACCAACACCAAGATGAGTCAGATTTTGCAATTATCTGATAAGTATTTTAAAGCAACTTTATAAAAATGATTTAATATATAATTATGAATTCTCTTGAAACAAATGAAAAAATAGAAAATCTCAGCAAAGAAATAGAAGTTTTAAAAGAACTAAATAGAAAATATAGAAGTGAAAAACACTATCACCAAAATAAACTCACTGGATGGACTCTAGATTAGAGATGATGGTATAGAATTAGTGAACTTTAAGATGGATCAATAGAACTTACCTAGTCAGAACAGCAGGGACCTTTGAGATAATTACAAAAGAGTTAACATCTGTATTACTGGAGGCCCAGAAAAAGGAGAAGGTGAATGGGACTGGAAAAGTTCAAAGAAATAATGGCTGATAAGCTTTCAAATTTGGCCAAAGACATAACCTATGGATACAATAAGGAAACTTGAAACAACATAAACCCAAAGAAATCTATGCTAAGGTGCATCATATTTAAACCTCTGAAAACTAAATACAAAGAAAAAATTTATTAAAACAGAGAGAAATTTTGCACTACTTACAGAGGAACACCAATTTGAATGACAACAATTTCTCATTTGAAATTATGGAGACCAGAAGCAAGTGGAACAACTTTTTTCCCAAGTACTAAAAGAAAAAAAATGTCATGGAGTCTATATCCAGTGAAAATATTCCTCAGAAATGAAGAGGAAATAAAAACATTCTCAGACATAGGAAAATGTAGACAATTTGTTGCTAGCCAACTTGCCCTTAAAGGATAGCTAAAGGAAGTTCTCTAAAAGAGAAAATGAGAACAGAAGAAGGTTTAGAATTTCAGAATGGAAAGAACAATATCAGAATGGGTAAAAATAGGGGCAGTCAGAATAGTCTCCTTTCTCATGAGTTTCTTCAATCATATTTGATGATTGAAGCAGAAGTGATAACACCATCAATGTATGTGGAAGAAATACTTAAGACAATTATACTTAAAAAGTTGAGAGGGTAAAGGAAGCTAAATGGAATTAAGGTTTTTACATTTTACTCATAGTGATAAAATGCTGATACCAGTAGATTGTAATAAGTAACATAATATTGCACTACTTAGAGCAACCACTAGGAAAACAGTACAAAGTGATATACTTAAAGACTTTGAAAATAAGTCAAGATGTAATCTAAAAAAGAAATGTGCATTTAACCCAGAGGAAGGTAAGAAAAAGAAACAGAATAATAAAAAGAGAAGAAACAAATAGAAAATAAAATATGAAATGGCAACTTAATCCCTAACATACTAATAATTGCCTTTAATATAAATTCACTAACTACACTAATTAAAAGGGAGATATTGGCAAAATGGGTTAAAAAAAAAAAAAGCCTGATTCAGCAATTAGATGTCTATAATAATCAACTCATTTAAATTACAGTAACATAGGTAGGTTGAAATTAAAAGCATGAGAAAAGATATACCATGCAATTACTAATTTAAAACAAGCAAGAGTGGCTATATTATTAACAGACAAAATAGATGTCAAGCAAATAAAATTACTAGAGACAAAGGAAAACATTACATAATGTTAAAAGACGGAATTCACCAAGAAGACACATGATCCTAAATGTGTACATACCAAACAATAGAGTCTCAGATTACATGAAGCAAAAATACAGTGAAAGGATAAATAGACCTACAGTTATATTTGGGTACTTTAACACCTCCTCTCAGAAAATCAAAGGATACAGCACATCTGAACAACACAATCAACCAATAGAATTTAATAAATATATATAGAATACTCCACCCTTTAAGAACAGAATAGACATTTTTGAAGTAATCATTGCATATTCACCAAGACAGACCATATCTTGGGTCATAAAACAAATGTCAGCGAATGTAAAAGAAATGAAGTCATGCAGTGTATGTTCTCTGACTATTTAGAAACAAACTAGAAATCCATAACAGAAGGACAACAGGAAAATCTCTAGACACTTAGAAATTAAACATCATACTTATAAAATAGCCCACTGGTCAAAGAGGAAGTGTCCAAGTAAATTTGTAAAAAATACGTAGACAGAAGAGCAAAATAAGCCCAAAGTAAGCAGAAGGAGAGAAATACAAAGAACCAAAGTTAGTAAGATTGAAAATAGGCTGACAGTAGAGAAAGATTGATGAAACAAAAAAGCTGGTTCTTCAAAACAAATTAATGAAATTTATAAATCTTTAGCAAGACTGACGGATTGAAGGAAAAAAACAAACTTTTTGTCTGCTCTCATGCCAAAATCAGCACAGAAGACTTCTGTAACCAAATGTGTATGGGGTTTCTCCCCTCACGCCAAGCAAGCAATCACTTCTGAAGTGGACACCAGCTGGGTGCCCTCTAATTCAGTTCCAACACTATCTACCTGGAGATAGTATCAGATCCCATAGGTTAAGGGCTCAGTCCCTAAGAGTGCCCCCACTTCAGAAGCTGGTGGTTAGTCCAGGCATTTGGAACTTCTGACTGATCAGCTATAAATTTGGGTTCCAACAACCCACTCCTCAAGTTTCGCTAAAGTGGCTTGCAGAATTAGGGAAACACATGTTTACTGGTTTATTATAAAGGATATTGTGAAGGGTACAGATGAAGAGATGCAAAGGGCAATGTATGAGGGGAAGAGGTGCAGAGTTTCCATGCCCTCCCTGGATGCACCATCCTCTAGTAACCTCCATGTGTTCAGTTATCCTGGAAGCTCCTTGAAACCTGTCCTTTTGGGTTTTTATGGAAGCTTCATTGCATAGTCATGACTGATTAAATCATTGGCCATTGGTGATCAACTTAACCTTCAGCACTTCTCCCCAGCCTGAAGTTGGGGGGTGGGGCTGGAAGTCCCAACCCTCTAATCTTGCCTTGGTCTTTCTGGTGACTAGCTTCCATCCTGAAGCTACCTAGTGGCTGCCAGCTATCAGCCAACTTGTTAGTATACAAAAAGACATCATTTGGAGATTCTAAGGATTTTAGGAGTTGTGTGCTCTGCAATAGGGACTAAGACCAAGTATATATCTCACAATATCACATAGATAAACAGAGAGGAGATACAAATCACATAAGGAATGAAACAGGACGTAGCTACAGATACTGCAGCCATTAAAAGGATAATAAGGGAATACTACAAATAGCTTATCAAGAAGTTCATAAATTTGACAACTTAGAAGAAATGGGCCAATTCCTCAAAGACTACAAACTCAAAATTCAAGCATGTCAGATAGGCAATCTGAATAGTCCTATAACTATTAAAAATATTTAATTCATAATTAAAGAGCTCCCAGAAAGGAAATCTCCAGGCCCAGGTGGATTCACTGGAGAATTCTAGAAAACATTTAAAGAAGAATTAACACCAATTTTACACAATCTCTTCCAGAAGATAGAAGAAGAGTGAATACTTCCCAATTCATTTTATGACGCCAGTATTACTCTGATACCAAAAACAGAAAAAGATTGTATAGAAAAGAAAACTATAGACCAGTATTCCTCATGCACTCAGATGCAAAAGTGCTTAGCAAAATATTAACTAATTGAAGCCAGCAATTATAAAAAGAATTACAAGCCATGACTTAGTATGCTTATTCCAGTTATGGAGGACTGGTTCAACATTGAAAACCAATCAACCCATCACATATAGAAATTGAAGTGGTTCATAGACATGAATGTAAGAGATAAAACTATAAATTTTTTAGGGGAAAACACAAGAGTATATCTTTGTGGCCTTGGATTAAGCAAAGGACAAGTGACAACAGAAGAAATACATCAGTTGGACTTCATCAAAATTAAAAACTTTAGTGGTTTCAAAGAACACCATCAAGGAAGTGAAAAAACTACTCTCACAATGGGAAAAAAATTTGCAAATTATGTATCTGATAAGGGACTTATATCCAGATAAAGAACTCTTACAACTTGATGAAAAAGCAAATAAACAAATTAAAAAATTTTTAAAACAAATTTTAAAATGGGCACAGAATTTGAAGATATACAAATGACCAGTAAGCACATGAAAAAATGTCCAACATCATCGATCATTATGAAAATGTCAATCAGAACCACAATGAGATACCATTGTACACCTACTACGATGGCTCTAAAAAATACATACTTTTTTAAAATTATAATTTTAAAATAAAATTAAAAATAGTATCATTATGAAAATGTCAATCAGAACCACAATGAGATACCATTGTACACCTACTAGGATGGCTCTAAAAAATACATACTTTTTTAAAATTATAATTTTAAAATAAAATTAAAAATAGTGTTGGTAAGGATGCAGAGAAATTGGAACACTCTTATACTGCTGGTGAGAATGTATCGTGGTGCAGCCATTTTTGAAAACAGTTTGGCAGTTCCTCAAAGTGTTAAACATAGAGTTGCCATCTGACATAGCCGTTCTACCCCCAGAGAACTGAAAACATCTCTACACAAAAACTTGTACAGAAATGTTCACAGGAGCATTATTCAAAAAATGGAAAAAAACCCAAATGTTAATCAGCTGATAAGTGGATGAACAAAATGTGGTGTGTCCATGCACTGGAATATTATTTGGCCATAAAAAGGAATGAAGTACTGATGCTACAATGGATAAACCTTGAAAACGTTATGCTTAGTGAAAGAAGCCAGACACAAAAGGCCACATATTTTATGAATCCATTTTATGAAATGCCTAGAATAGGTTATCTTTAGAGAAAGAAAACCAATTAGTGCTTTCTGGGGGCTTAGGGGGAAGAAGAAATGTGGAGTGGCTGCCATAGGTGCAGAGTTCCTTTTTTTGGGTGATGAAAATGCTCTAAAATTAGGTAGTGGTGATGATTATGCAACCCTGCATATACTAAAAACATCTGAGTTGTACACTATAAAAGGATAAATTTTATGGTATTTGTTATTTGATATTTATCAAATTTGTTATTGATATTTATAATATCAATAATGATATTATAAAAAGTCAATACATGTAATCTATCATATCAACAGACTGAAAAATAAAAATCGTATCATATCAATCGATACAGAAAAGGCATTTTAAAAAGTCCAATATATATTCATATTAAAAACTCTCAGCTCATAGGAAAATAGAAGAATGTCCTCAACTTGGTAAAGAGCATCTACAGAAGACCTACAAGGGATAGGCACATAAGTTAATAGAACAGAATAGAGAACCCAGAATTAGATCCACACAAATATGCCCTATTGATTTTTGTCAGAGGAGCAGAAGTAATTCAGTGGATGAAGGATATAGAACCTTTTCAACAAATGGTGCTGGAAGAATTTAGCATACATAGGCAAATAAATGAACCTCATGCCTCATGTAAAAATTAACTCAAAATGGGTTATGGACTTAAAATGTGAAAGTATAAAACCTATACAAAAGAGCATAGCAGAAAATTAACAGGATGTAGAGCTAAGTAAAGAGTTCTTGAACTTTGACACAAAAAGTACAATTCATAAAAGAATAGATTGGTAATTTGGATCTTATCAAAATTAAACTCTTTTTGTCTGTGAAAGACCCTGTTAAGAAGATGAAAAGACAAGCTACAGACTGGGAAAAAATATTTGCAAACCACATACCCAACAAAGGACGAGTATCTAGAATACATAAGGGGGCCGGCCCAGTGGCTCACTCGGGAGAGTGTGGTGCTGATAACACCAAGGCCCCGGGTTTGAGTATCTAGAATACATAAGGAACCTTTCAAAATCAACAGTATAAAATCAATCCAGTTAGAAAATGGGCAGGAGACATGTACTGAAGAGGATATACAAATGAGAAAATAAAAAGATGTTTAATATCACTAGCCATTAGAGAATGCAAATTAAGTTCATAATCAACTTAATCATAATGAACTTAGTGCATATCTATCAGAATGTTTAAAATGAAATGAAAAGGAAAAGCTGGTGAAAATTTCCAAGCAGTGCTGGTGAGGATACAGAGAAAGTGGATCACTCACACCTTGCATAGCCATTTTACATTTGGATATTCTCATAAAACCTGTACACAGATTTTTATAGCAGCTTTATTTATAACAGCCCCAAACTGGAAATAAGCCAGATGTCCTTTAGCAGGTGAATGGTTAAACAAACTGTGGTGCATCCAAATCATGGAATGATACTCACCAATAAAAAAGAGTGAACTATTGGTATAGGCAACAACTTGGACGGATTTCCAGGAAATTATGCATGTGAAAAAGCCACCCTCAAAGGTTACATACTATATGATTCTATTTGTATAACATTTTTGAGAAGACAAATTTTAGAACCGAGAACAGATTTGTATTTGCCAGGGATTGAGGGAGGTGTGGGGCATGAAGGGAGTTGGCTGTGATTGAGGGTTCCTTGAGATGATGGTAGTATTCACTCTCTTGATTGAGGTGGTGCTTACCAGAACCTACTTATGTAATAAAATTATATAGAGCTTATATACTCAAATGAATGCTAATAATAATGTGAAATCTAAGTAAGATTGGTGCATTATATCAATGTCAATATCCTGGTATTGATATTGTACTATAGTTTTGCAAGATTTTACCATAGGAAACTGGGTAAAGGGTACACAGCATATCTATTATTTCTTACAATAGCATGTTAATTTACAATTATCCCAAAAGGTCAATTTTTATTTTTTATTTTTTATTTATTTATTTATTTTTTTCGTGTCCGGCAACGGATTGCAACCCTCAGTGTTGCCCCCGTACCGGACCGGGGACCGGCAACGGGATTGCAAGCCTCGGTGTTGCTCCCGCGCCTCGCTCAGCCAGTGAGCGGGAGCCGGTCTGTATGTGGGATCCGAACCCTCGGACGGGAGCGCCGCCGTGCTTCCCAAGCGGCGCACTATCAAGTGCGCCACTGGGCCGGCCCCAATTTTTATTTTTTTAAGACAGCAGGTGAACATAGATGAGAAAATAATATTGTGTGAGGAACTTGGAAGCTTTAAAAAGCAGGTTATCTTTGAACTTGGCCTTGAAGGATGAATAGGATTTCAGTACGCTATTTGAATTATTATTTAAAAAAAAAAAAAAAAGAGGAAGTAAAAGCAATTAACACTGTTATTGACCTCATGTTCTGAAATTAAAAAAAAAAAAAAAGAGGAAGTAAAAGCAATTAACACTGTTATTGACCTCATGTTCTGAAAAGACCTCTTAGTAGGGTGATTTGCCTACATGCCCTTGAATTGTGTCAGTAACCATAGGCCAAGGTGAAATTCAGGAGAATCTGAGATAATGAGTTAAAGGGCATGAACAACAAAATTATTGGATGGGGAAAGATAAGTAAAATTTGGTTATTAGGTGCTTCAGATACCAAAAGGAGGTGATAAGAGACAGAAAAATAGGCCTGACACTCAGGAAAGAAGGCTGGACTGCAGGTATCTATTTAGATACATAATAGTAGTAGTTAAAGGCACCAAAGTGAAGGAGTATATATAGGGTGAGCATGTAGTCTGTAAAGGAAAAAGGACCAAGGACAGACTGAAGAGCTCCAACATTTAAAAGTGGGAGCTTAGGAAAAGCTGGAGTTGGGGGCACAGAAAGATGGTTATTAGAGGAGTTAAAGGAAAGGAAAAGGAAAAGTTGGTGATGAGTTAGTAGCAAGAATAAACTACCCTGTGCTCTGCCTCAGTGAAGTCAGCAAGGACAAAACTAGAACAGAGGTCACTGGATTTAGCCATCAAGTCTTTTTCTTTGTCTTTTGGATATCACAAGAGTTTCAATGGATTCATTGGAACCAAAAGCAGATTATATTCAGTTGAGGAGTGGATGGCAGAAGAAAAAGTGGGAATCCTAAATATGAACATCTCTTTTAAGGAGCTTTGCTATTCAGAGGAGGTGAGAAGGAGCCTGAGAGCAGGGTCCTGAAGATATTTTTGGGAATGGGGAAGATTTGAGCTTGCTGGCAGGCAGTAGGTAAGGAGCCAGTGGACGACATACACATTTTTGGACTTCTCTTTGGAAATTGCCTTCAGAGCCCAAGGCACATTTTCAATAATGGCAAATCTTCATCTTTTGAGGGTGGATTTGATTTTTGGAAACAGCCAAGTCAATTCAGAGCCAAGGGTGGTAAATCAGGTGGGTGATCATGTTGGATACTACTACTTTAAAAAAAAAAGAATATAATTATAAAGCAGTAAAATTGATTTTCTTGTGAAGCTCATGAATTGGCTTAGAAAGTAGTTCTTAAAGAATTCCAAAAACCATTTGAGCAATTATAGCTTTAGGTGAATAAATTTATGAAGTCCCTTTACAACTTTCAGAAGAGGACACTCATTTGTGTAGAAGTTCTATTATGTATGTGAAGACATTGGTTGTATTACATTATATTTGTCTAGTGCTCAAATGTAGTCCTATAGTCTTTTTGCCTGAGAGGTGACTTAGTGGAATCATACCCAAGTTTATATATGGGAGCCTCAAGAGTTTTAAACTGTGATTGTTTAAACAGTTTCTCCTGTGGTCTCACAGATGTAATTAGAATTCCTAGGATAGGAGTGTTCCCACAAGCATAACAATACTTTAAATGTGTGTTCAATTATCCTTTTCTATAGTCAAATCTAATCATTTCTTTTTGAAATAGAGTTATTTTGAAAATATTAAATGACCAGCATAATCTTGAATGTCTGTCAGACGTAAGACAGTGCTACACACATAGTAAGCATTCACTGATCGTCCTTCTCCTCACTTCTGTGTCCTGGTGTGTACACACCAGGGGACAGACCAAGAGAAAAACCACTTCCTTAGTAGAAGATCATCTCCATTAGTGTTTGGCCAAAAATATCCAGGACTAAGAAAATTAATGTCATGTACAAGTTTGAAGTTTTCACTTGTTGTTAATGTGGCAAATATAGATCTACCAAAACATATCATTTCTGAATGCTTATTTTATACCTTTTTATACATATGTACTATTTAATCATTAACACAACCCTGTGAAATACTTGTCCCTGTTTTACAGATGAAGAAACTGTGGTTCAGATGAGTACAATAACTTGCCTGAGGCCACATGGCTTATAGGGGCACAGCTGGGATTTGAATTCAGGTTTGCAGTCTCAGAAGCTCTTACCCACTATCCTCGTGTCTCCACCTTCTTAAACCCATGCCCTTTATAAACCTTAAAAAAATCAGAAACACTACACACTCTTCCTCATATTGAGAAAAGAAGTTACAGCCTTTCTTCTTGAAATCCCTACTAGCCAAAAGACATACCACTGTACTTTATGTAATATGAGCTACAAAAGCAATAGTTTTTAAAGTTGATTTGTTTTGAAATAGAAACCTGACATTGACATTCTGCCATGCCCTCCATCTGCCTCCCCACACCTGGGAGGCTTCTGTGCTCCCAGGAGCAGACAGTGTGGAATCAGTGACTGTAACATCCTGTCATGGCTTTGTTAATGAGAAAGCATTAGAGGAAGCCATCACAAGTTAGCCATTCTAGGAAACTTTCCACAGCTGTTGTGTTAATTAAGACTTTTTCAGTCCCAAATAACAGAAACCACCAGAGCTCTTGCTTAAGCAGAAAGGGGAATTGGTTTTAAGGATTTTGTGGTGTCTCCCAGAATCCAAGGGCAGGGAACCAGGCGCTGCAGTGTGGAAGGAAACCCAGAAAGACTTCTTTCTTCCTCTCTGGCTCTCCTCCTCTCTATAGGTCTGCTTCCTTCTTCTACTTCACTCAGACTGGTCTCCTTTGCTTCCTGCTCTTTAATGGGTTGGCTGCTATCTCCATCTACCAAATTGCTATCTTGGCCCATCCAGCTACAGGAAGACTGAGTTCTCTCCCTTCCCCTCCCCTTGCACACCTTACTCCTTATCTTGCTCTCCCTTTTTCTGTCCCAATTTCCAAATTCTGGCGCAAGGATCGGATTATCCCAGTTTGGGTTATATACTAGTTTGGTAGAGGGAGCCTAAGGACAGACAATCCAATATGTTTACCACAGCTGTGTTCACTCCTACCTTTATGGATGGTGTCACTGATTATTTTTCTGTTCCAGGAGTTTGAAAATTTTGAATGCTTCTGATATCACAGGGATGAAATACAAGAACATAGATGTTAGAGACAAATTTGGTTTGAATCGTCACTCATTCTTCTAATTAGTAGGTATATAATCTTGGGCAAATTTTAACTCCTCTGAGCCTACTTTCTTTAAAGTTTAAAGGGATATACAGATAATATCTTTCTCATGAGGTTGGGTGGGGTTTAATGTAATAGCATGTATAGTGCTTAGTAGAGGGTCTAGCATGCATTATGCTTGATAAAATATTCCCCCTTCTTTCTTTCTGATAATCATTAAGGCATATTGCCTTACCAAAAAGATGTTTAAGTCATATGAGGAATAAAAATTTTAAACTTAACTTCTGCCCTTAAATTTCTGCTCCCTCTTGCCCCTTTTTTGTCCCCTTTTAAATCTACCCTTGGGTATCAATATATTCATAATCCACAGGACTTTTGTTCTAAACCCACGAAATTCTCTTGGACAGTGTTCCCAGGTCATGGTTGGAGGTCCCAAGGTATCACCCAAAGTGCGTTCCACTTGCAGATATATTGGTGCTTCTTGTAAATGAACTGTTATGTGAAAATCATTCATGGCTCTACCAACTTTTTTCCTAATAGTTGGAGTTGAAAAGGCCTAATTAAGGATTTAGTTTAGTAAATATTTATTGTCTCTACTATTTACAAGATATGAAATAGATATTGTAGAAATTAAAATATAAATAATTGAGAGAAACAGACCTTTCCTTCAAAGAAAATAAAGTCTAGAAGAAAAGATGATGAGTCTATACAAATCACTACTAATTCAGAATGTTTTGGCAGAAATGGTTTACCAAGGTCCCATGTTAGTTAAGGTAAGTTATGTTAAGTAAGAATGGAGAAGTACTTTGAAGCCAAATCATTGAAGATATTGAATACCAAGCTGAGGATTGTATTATAAAGAGAGCTGGAAGCAAGTGAAGGTTTTTGACAAAGGGAGTATAATTTAATGGTATGTCGTAGGAACTTACTTCATCCTGATAGCCAAATGCTAAAGGACATAAAAGGCAGAAAAGAAAGAGAGGTGAGACTGGAGTCCAGCAGAAGAGAACTGCTTCAGTAGAATGGATAATAGGGTAGGATTATGAATTTAGGGCCAGGCTAAGTCTAGGTAAGGACTGGGCAGTGGCGGTTGGGCTGAGGCTGAGAGTATGCTGGGAGATCTGAACCCTGGAAATGCAGGAGGAGGTGTAGTCTATTGGAGGGGTCACTTGGGGCTCCTCCTTTTGTGACGATGGGAGGATCAGAGAAGTAACACTGTGTTTTACTGTATTCCCATTCCTTACTTGGAAACGCTGGAGTAAACAATAACTATGAGCACGTTTTAATCTCAAAATCTAAATATTTAATATTAAAATCAGCCAAGAAGTCGTTACTGTCCTGTTTTTTTTTTTTTTTCTTTTTTCTTTTTCTTTTAAAAAACTGTAGAACCAGCTTTGAACAAGGCAACAGAATTTTGGCCCCAAATGAATATTTGACGGACATATAAGAGTAGACTTGGCTTTCCCCACTAATAAGGAGAAAGAATTCATACTTTTTTTTCTGTTAAAAGTTACAAAGTCCTATTCACTTTGGCCAAAGTAATAGTAGAGTCCCTGATCATCCTGAAATATAGCTGTAATTTATTTTGGTATTTTAAAAAATATATTCATGTTGTTATTCTTTATTTTCAGTAGCTAATTTAAAGTGCTTATATATATATCTCTCTTATACAGGTCTCTTACCTCATTAAATTGAGACTCTAGTAAATATTCTCAGTATTTTATAGAACTGTGCCAGGTCTATTAAGGCCCATTCATGATGCTTTAACAATAGTATCTTTCCACATCATCCTCTTAATAAAAAAACATTCATTTTGAGAATACATTTTCCAGGCAGTTCCTCTGCCTCCCAGGGGGAATATTTTGAGGCCTCCCAGTGACCATAGGATTAAAAGATTTGACAGGAAAGCCCTAGAATTCTTGAAGAGCAAGGCCTTTGGAAGATTCATTGTTATGCAATCTCCCTTTGAAAGAGACTACTTTATCTTGCTCCTAAACATCTATAGGACAGACATAGTATTTTCTGAAAAGAAATTCTGGGTAATGTAGAACAATCTATTTAGGTAATCTACTACGAGTAGTGTGTAATTTGAAGAATGATAGTTCCATTTTTGTGGTTGCCATAACAATCATACAGTTGTGCAAAAAATGTGTATAGCTTTTATAGAAGGGAGCTGGCACCATTGTAATGATTCTTCTCGTATCAGAGCAACTGTTTTCAGATCTGAAAAATAGGGGTGGCTTAACCCTTCCGCAGTTAGCTCAGCATGTTCCCTGAGAAGGCTTTTTGGAGCTCCAGGGCTGTTGACATGCATTCACCACTTGCATTTGCACTATAGCCTGAGAAATGGATTGGGAATTAAGGATGATTCTTTCAACAGCAGATTCTGAATTCCTAGCTTGGGAATTTAAAGGATGAGAGAAAATATACATTGTTCCTCAAATAGAAATATAGAAGAGATGTCTAGACATAGTTAATTCCCTTACTTTGTGACTATTCTTAATTCTGTCCACTAGAATTTAAATCCATTAAATTCTGGCCTTTGCACCATTGTGTTTAGTTTCAGATAAAGTCATATGAAAATCTGGCTACAATTTCTGTTTTATTTTTATATATTAACTATGTTGCTTCTGGAAATTGCAAAGCAAATTTAAAATTTTAGTATCTTAAAGTGAGAATATATATATGCATATTCTTTTGTTGACTACCTTTTTTTCCATTCTTGTATACCCTTTCCAAAAGAAAATACTTGGGACATGACTTTCTCGGTCATATTAAGGCCCTTTCTCAGTCATACCCAGTCTGCAGAAGGTTGACATCAGAACTCTTTGTGTGAATTTTCAGGTTGAGGGTGGAAAGTTGTCAGATTTGGATGTGGTACCTAAAATGAAGTCATTGGCAACTTAGTCACCTGTAGAGAAACTTTTTCTCAAAAAGATTTGAGATAATTATTACTTCAGTCAGAATGCTTCCAGAATGTTTGAATCTTAAGATAAAGTTGAACTAAGGGTAGAGGTAGAGGAGATCTCAACTTCCTTTGAAATAGAACTTGCTTGGTCTAATTGACTTATTTGAATATTTTGCCTTCTAGTGAATGTCTCTCTCGTTGAGTCATAGCTCTGCAGTTCTGAGTGTCAGTTTTCCCGTCCACAAAATAAGAGTAAAAATAATACCCATTGAATGGGAGGGGGGGGGCAAAAAAACTTTTTTTATCTGCTCTCAACCACAACCATCAACACGGAAGACTTCTGTAACCAAATCGAGCAAGCAATCAATTCTGCAGCAGACACCAACTAGGTATCCTCTAATTCAATTCAATTCCTATCTACCTGGAGATAGCTTCAGATCCCAGGGTTGAAGGCTCAGCCCCACAAGACAGCCCCCCACTTTCAATGCCAGTTGTAGCCCCAGGTTTGTTTTACCTTTGCTTCTGACAGACCAGCTATAAAATTGGTGCTCCCACAACCCACTTGTGGTTGGTTAATTCACTAGAGTGGCTCACAGAACTCAGAGAATCACTAAGGTATGTTTACTGGTTTATTATAAAGCATATTACAAGGGATTCACATGAAGAGATGCATTGAGCAAAGTATGAAGGGAGGGACACAGTGTCCATGACCTCTCTAGATGTGATTATTCTACTCCGGGAACCTCCATTTGTTCAGCTTTCTGGAAGCTCTCCAAACCCAGTCTGTTTGGGTTTTTGCAGAAGCTTCATTATGTAGGCATGAGTGAAGCATGAACAACTGTGAAGAAATGTGATTGGACAAAAAGGTCATGTTCTAATACTAATAGACTAAATGGTGAAACCCAGCAAGACCTGTTTGTTCAGATTCTTCTTGGCTGTCTATGCAGCATTCCTTCCTCCTATATGTGGGGCAGGACCTCTTCTTAAATGGGGGTCTTATGACCTACAATCAGACAAGGTAGGTCAGAGACTTTCTTTATGGCCAGCTCCAAAACAGAAAGGCCTGGGAAGATTAGTTTCTGTGGCCTGCCTTGGGGAGCAGGTGAAAGGAGAGCAGGAAAAGGTTAGAGAGTAGTTACTTAGGAAATAACAAGAACTATGGGCGTTAAGAGCCAGGAACCCTGGATGAAAACCAGTACACACACACACACACACACATGCACACACACACACACACACACACACGATATCACACCCACCATTATTATAATTCTATCCTCTCAAGGGGCCATTTCTAGGTAATAGGGGGAAAAAGGGGTTTTAATGAGAGCAAGATTGCACACACACACACACACACACACGATATCACACCCACCATTATTATAATTCTGTCCTCTCAAGGGGCCATTTCTAGGTAATAGGGGGAAAAAGGGGTTTTAATGAGAGCAAGATTTCTCATCCATTATTATAATTCTGTCCTCTCAAGGGGCCATTTCTAGGTAATAGGGGGAAAAAGGGGTTTTAATGAGAGCAAGATTTCTCATATGTTGAAGATCTCTTGTATGTTTATACTCTGAAGATTTTGTACATTGTGTAGAGCTTTTTATGCTCAAACTCTTAATACTCTATATTTAGGGGCTTAGATATTTGATCCTTCTGTGGGATCATTTCCTGGCTTACAGACACTTCATTTTGTCCAATTTTAAAACTTAATTTATATCAGTCAGTATTCTTATACCCAATATTGAAGTGAACCCCAATCTTATATTTTAAATCTGGATTATAGGAAAATTCAACTACCAGTGGTAAAAGAAGAAAGAAAGAGATGCTCAGAGAGAGCTTTGGCGAGAGAGCTTTTCTGGACCCTGTAGGACTTAGCTGCCCTCATTTGCTCCCTTAGGAGCATTCTGAACACCAGCAAGCTTAGGTTTAAATCTTGGACAGGAAGTAAAAGAGTTCAGAGACCAAGCTATCTCTACCCTACGTACAATCTCTCTTGGCTGAATTGTGCCTAGTAGTTCAGTGCCTTCAGGTGAACTAACTTGGTGGATTCTGGTCCTTTGCCCTGGCTCTTCCTTTTGCCCAAGTCCTTCTTCCCCCAGATAGCCCGTGGCTTACTTTCTCACCTCCTTTGAGTTCTCTTCACATGATATCTTCTCATTGAAGCCTACCCTGACTGTCCTATTTATAATTGTAATCAGCACTGCTAGTTTTCCTTACTCTGTTCTGTTTTTTTCTTTCCTTCATAGCACTTAATTTCAATACTGTTTATTTTCCATCTCCTCCTCATCTTTATCTGTTCTCAGATGGGTCCCAAACACCTGATGCCCATGGAATATTTGTTGGATGAAGGAATTCCGTACTTCTTTCTCTTGACCTCAGATACCTTCTTCACATTGATGTTCCACTGGTTCTTACAACTTGGATTTGTTCTTGACACAAAATAAGTAAAAATTTATGAAAAGAACTATACTTACTTACAGTCATAAGCCATTTAGAAAAGAAAGGGATATATTTCTTGGGAAAAGAAAGGGCATATTTCTTGGGAAAAGTCATATATGAAGGGCTGCATGGTATAAAAGGGAGTCAGCTAATGCTTTGTGACTACGAAGGGCCTGAAATATGAAGTTTCTCAGAGTCAGATTTCAATTCAGCATATAAAGGTATTTTCTAATAGCTAGAACTATCTGCAATTGAATGGCATGCCTAATGAGGCAGGTAACTCTTCCTCCCACCCCTTGCCCCCCTCCATCCCACATATTCAAGATGTGGGTTATTCTGTCTAATTGGTTTGGTTTGGAGGTATTTGGGGGAATAAGATTTGGATTAAGGCAACTTTCCAACTGTGATGATTCTGTGATCCTGGTCTCTAAACTGATCTGGAGTGATTTCTAGGACTTATTTTTAAGTGAAAAAAAGCAAGGTGAAAGAAAAATTATAATATTCAGCTATTTGTGTAAGAGAGAAGAGAAAATAAGAAAAAGTATATCAAAAAGAAAAAGAGAAATACAGAAAGGATAAACCAGAAAATGATGAGAATAGTTATCTATAGGGGATGGGTAGGAGCAGGGTAGAAGGACAGAGATGGGAATGAGACTTCTCTGAGTACACTTTAACTTTTGAGCCATTTAAAATTTTAAAAATTCAACAATAAAATTAAATCTAAAAGGAGGTAAAGCAGAATTTCTAAAATTGAAATAAAACAAAAATAAATGAAAAATGAATTAATTCAAGTAACTTTTGAGCCCTTTTAGCTATATATCCTTAGTGTATTTTAAGAACAAAACACTGAAGAAATCTTAGTAGGTTCATTGTTGTTAGTGGTATTGCAGTTGTAATTCTGAAACTATTTTGGCCATCGAGAACTGGGGTTCTCACTGGGCAAAGGAAGATGTAAATATGGAATGGGAGAAGATGAGGAAGAACCTTGTGGTATTAGATTTCAGTGACACTGACTTTCAAACAGTGTGTGATAGAGCTTGGATGTGTTGTCCCCCCAAAGCTCATGTCAAAATCCGATCCCCAACTTGTCAATGTTGGGAGCAGTTTGGGTTATTTGGGTTATGGGGGAGGATCCGTCATGAATAGATTAACGCACTGAGGGGCAGGTAGTGAGTGAGTTCTTGCTCTGTTAGTTCCCGTGAGAGCTGGTTGTTTAAAGGACTCTGGCACCTGCCCACCTTTCTTCCTCTTGCCATGTGATCTGCTTGTACCTGCCGGCTGCCTGCTACTTTCCGCCATGAGTAGAAGCAGCCCGAGGCCTGTGCCAGATGCAGATGTCCCAGAATCGTGAGCCAGATAAACCTCTTCTTTTAAATTACCCAGTCTTAGGTATTCTATCATAGCAACAGAAATGGAGTAATACAGTGTGTTAGATTGAACTGTGAAATTGCCAGTTTTTAGGCCACAGATAGACAAATATCAGCAATGTCATATGATTCAACCCAGTATTTTCTAACTGCTGGCTGAAAGGGCCTAGAAGCAATGACACCCCAGTAGTAATGAGCATCTCTATCTAGTGTCCTATCTTGGTTTCTAAATACCATTTGCCACCAAAAGGATCTGGGCTCCTTAGGAAAGCAGGTAATTACAAGTCTGGGGCAGGAATTGTACAGGGTGACAGTGAACCATTTTGCTATGCCAAAAACCATAGAAATGCTCAGACTTATTGGGACATACCACAAGAATATAGGAAGTCACTTGAAAGGGCTCCCACCAGCCTAATTTGGGATAATTTATATACCAAAAAGAATAGTAGTGGTAATGGACCATTGAATTAAAAAAAAAAAAAAAATCAGTGAGTCTGTAATGATATTAAAAAGAGAAAGAACAAACCCTGACAAAAAAGAAGTTGGGGGTAAGGTAGGAATAGTTCCTTTTAGCAGAAAAGAGCCAGCAAATGATTTAGAAGGTATTATTGGATAAGAAAAGCATGATTTTATAACTTACAAAGTTATGATTGATTCAGGCAAAAGTCATCAGTGGATGCTGAAACCATCAGCTGAAAGGTTTTTCAAGAACATGATATTCACACAATCTTGAAGTCCATTCCACAGCTTACTTATTATTTACAAAGGGTAAGAGTTGCCTTAAAATAGACAAGACTGGCTATTAGCACCTTAACCAAGTAATCAGATCTGGCAGCCTGACAATTTGTGCCTTTTGAAAGGAAGCAGTATTAAGTACCCATCATCACCTGTGAAGCATTTAAGCCAAAATGTTCACGGCGAATCTAGTCAAGCCTTTTAACCTAACTTTTTACTTATAGGAAATACAAAGGAGATTAATTTTGCCCCACTTGGTTTATTTCTGTTTCTTCTTTTCTTCCTCCTTCCATCAGGAAACAATTCAATAAATCCAGAACATATGATATTCTACAAAACAACTGGCCAGGACTCTTAAAAAAAAAAAAGATGGGTGGACATTAAACAGACTAAACAAACTTAGCCACCAAATATAATGTGTAAACTTTGATTAGATCCTGGAGCAGGAGAAGTAAAAATTTAGAGACTTTGGGGGGACAGTCAAAGACATTTAAATATAATCTGTAAATCGGATGATATGAAATTATTAATCTTCTTGGCAGTGGTAATAGTATTAATGGTTCTATAGAAGAATGCCCTTATTTTAGAAAACACGTACTGAAGTATGGAGGTGTAAAGTATCACGATCTCTGCAACATACTTTTCAGTAGTTCAGATGTTTAAAAAAAAGGAAAAAAAAAAAAAAAACTATGAGAGGAGGGACAGAGCAAGGAAAGAGATAAAGCAAATGTGACAAAATGTTAACATGTGATGAGTCTTAATGAGAGGTATTGGATGTTCATTTTACTATTCTTTGAACTTCCTGAAAGTTTAACATTTTTCAAAATGAAAATTGAAGGGGAAAAAGTTAATTTGAGCATATTCCCGGGTTTAAACCATGGCTTTTTTGGCCCATGCCCTTATCGCTGGCTCCCACAGTACCAGGCCAGTCCTGTCCTGTGGCCTCTGCTGCAGGGCATCATTTTTTGATGTACAAAAAGAGGTCACAGAACGATGAGAGGTTCATTGAGTGAGTGAGGAGATGAATATAACAGGAGAGACCATTTCAATTGGTTCTGATTGTCTCATCTTATCACTGTCCTGCAGAAAGTAAAGGAACCTAATACCCACGTTCACGTGGTCTAGAATTTTGCCAAAACTTGAGGTGGCCCCTCTGTGGACCTGAGGTTAAAAACTGCTGGTCAGGTGAAAAGGGCCTGCCCAGAGCACCACTTCCAGTCTTTCTGCTCGCTGTGTGGCTTCAGCTGTGTCACTTCACCACTGAGTGGGGGGTGGGAACAAATGGACCAAGGTCGCTCTCTGCCCCAAGTAGACCTTAGTCTTTTTCTGTTCTGAAAAATCTGTGATTTGAGCCAGACTTGTTACAATCTGTTGTGCCAGTAGAACTGAGTGAAAGAGTATTAAGATATCAGTAACCTCCATCAGAAAAAATAATCAGTGTCCCCACTGAACCAAGGGGGACAGACCTAAATTTGAATGATGACTATAGCTCAGGGAAATGGAAGCTAACATGAATTCAGCATCTGACTTTACTGGAATGTCCAGCACCCGTCTGGCTGAGCTCTCTACAGTGGTGCTCTCGGGGACACAGCACCATGGATTAGTGCTCCAGCTCTTTAGTTGTTTTTCCTGATACAGCTTATGTAAAATTTTCTGATTTCTATATAAACTGTGATACCATCTAATCTAAGATAGTATTAGAGTAAAAAATTTTTTCTTTATCCTCATAGGGTTAGGGACACAGCACCATGGATTAGTGCTCCAGCTCTTTAGTTGTTTTTCCTGATACAGCTTATGTAAAATTTTCTGATTTCTATATAAACTGCGATACCATCTAATCTAAGATAGTATTAGAGTAAAAAATTTTTTCTTTATCCTCATAGGGTTATTTCTTAAATTTTTTCCATTCCTTTTCACCCATTCGCCATCATTGACCCAGATCCTCCTCCCCACAATTGCTTGCTAGCAGGGAGACAAACCCAGAGTCATGGACAGAGTAGGGCCTCTATAAATTTTGTTAGGCTGGAAATGGTCCCTGAACCACAGTTTGTAAAACACTGTTTTATGAGAAAAGAAGATGGGATGAAGACAGAAAAGGACACCCTTGGAAACAATAACACTGTGGTGTGACCACAGAATTGGACACCAGGAAGTCATGAGTTCTAATCCTAAATGTATTTCCCAAGACACAGTGGTGAAATTGAATGGAAAAGTGTTAATGAGAGCCCTTTGGTCATTTTTCATTCATTTCTCCATCAACTATTCATTACATATGTGCTGGAAGGGATATAAAGACAGGCCAGTATCAGAGCCAGACCTGATATTGGCTCCCAGCCTGTCACAGTAATAAGACATGTCCATAAATAACCACCAGCATGCCAAGAACAGTGGCCAGTGCCATCAGAGAGGAGCAGGTCTTAGGCATGGGTAGGGCAGGTGGGGAGAGGTGGCTTCTACTTTGTGGAGCCAAGAGGGTTCAGTGGAAACAAGATGGCATTGCAGCCAGGCCTTTAAAAGCTAGGTAGGTCTTTAATATTGGAGATTGATGGAGTAAGTTTCCCAGTATAGGAACAGCACAAACAATGTTTCAGAGAACAGAGGGCATAGAAAGGTACATGTTGGTAATATGCAATCTAACTGGAAAAATATAGGTTAGGGCTGTACCATGGAGGGATTTGAATCCTAAGCTGAATTTCTATTTTACTCAGTAAGGAGTTATGAATGTTTTCATCCAGATGCATGCTTTAAGATGATTAATCTGGCAGCAACTGAGATCTTGGGGAGAGCAAATTTTGTGATCTGGTAGGGACCATGGCCAAAATCCAATGAGGTGACTAGTGACAAAGTGGTAAGTAAATGTCACTGTGGCGACTAGACAGCTACTTCCAGCTGGGAGGAGGTGAAGAAGTTATACCTCGAGGAGTCAGAGCATGCAAGCTCAATGGAAGAGTGTGGGTGACAGAGACTGAAAATTCTTTCTATGTTTTGTTTTTTCCTGGGGTTCTTGGCCGGGTTTTAAGGGATTATAGAAGTCTTTTAGTTATTCTTCATGTGTTCTTTTCCCAGACCAATGGCTTTGAGTAAAACAGACAATCTTAGAAGTGTTCTGTCACTTTAAAAAGTTCTACTAAGACCTTCAGTCACGTGCCTTCAGAAATTTCGGTTACATAACATTGCTCTGAATTGGAATTCTGCAGCCTCATGAACTGGAGTCTCATTCTTTCCCTCCCCCACCTGGCACTTTATTTTCTGTGGGTCAGGGTTAGCTTCTTTCTAACCATTGTTGCGGAACTCTTTAAATATTTGGTCTCACAGGTTCTAAAAGCTGGCAGGCCAGACTGCTCCCTGCAGGTTGTGAGACCAAAGCCTTCCAGAAAAGGAGCCAGTAAAACCCCAAGCATGTTAACAGAGTGTAACAGCTGCATGGTGCACCACCCCCATTGCCCCCAACCCCGCCCCCTGGGGCTGAGTGCCCAAGTGCTGAGGCCAGCAGCTCTCAGCCGCTGTGGCCCGTGACCAGAAGGAGCACTCATGCACCGCGTCGAGACCAACTCATAATCGTGGCAGTGGCAACAGATTAAATCACTGGCTCTCAGCACTGAGAACTGGAGTTTGTCAGGGTCACTCACTATTCCCTTCCTTCTCCCAATTTTCCGTAGTGAGAGAGCAAGTTTGGAGTCCACTGCTACAGTACAAATACTTGTTGGTAGCCCTCTGAGTTTTACTATCTAGAAGTTTGTTCTCTTAATAGTCCATACTACAGGTCTCTCTCTTCCAGCATCCCTTTAATACATGATTCTGAAATGTTATAATTCCTCAATATACACATGCATTTATTTATACTCTGCTTTTTTCCAAAAATGACTTAAGGCAGCTTGCAGATACACATATAGTGCAGTGAATTTTTTTAGTTAGGAAATGGGGCAAAAACAATGTATGAGTAGGCAAATTAGGCAACAGCCAGGATAAAGGTTAGTTCACAAAGTTCAAACTACAAATAAAGCCTTGTAGAGGCAAGTTACAAATGTTTTTCTGTGTTTCCTAGCAGCCAAAGCAAAAAGGGAAACTTAATTAAGGGATAACTCAGCTCAAGAGGCGAATGTTTCCTTGCACTGTATTAACTTCTCCCATTAGTGCTCATAAAATGGCACCGAGTGATCAGCTGGGCCCTTGGTCTCATCAGCTTCCCCGCAGTGACTAGCATAGCCATTCACTTGACTTCTTGAAGTCTCCCTTGGGGTAGGCTTTGTGGCAAAGCCCCATGATGACAAGGGCTCCAATGGAGGCCTGTGCAGAGGGTGTTTCAGTATAGTTCCTCACTTCTCCAAAGGTGCTCTCTGGGAGATACTCTGCCACAAAAAAGTGCCAGGAGCAATTAAGTCTGGCAAGAACTTTTGATACCAGCATATAAAAGGCTCTGTAAAGTCCTACAATTAAGAAATCAGTCCAGCATTTCCCAAACTGTTTTAATCACAAGACCTTTTTTAAAAATTAAGATACTTATTTGGAACATTAGGAAACGATCTAAAACATAGTTCAGCAAACTTTCTGTGAAGGCCACATAATAAATATTTTAGGCATACTATCTTTGTCACAACTATTCGACTCTGCCATTATTTCAAAAAGCATGGCTATTTTCCAATAAAGCTTTATTTATGAATACTGAAATTTGAATTTTGTATAATTTTCATGTGGAATGAAATAATATTCTCCTTTTGATTTTTTTCCCAACCACTTAGAAATGTAAAAACCATTCTTAGTTTACAAGCCATTCAAAACCAGTTGGCAGGCCAGATTTGGTTTGTCAACTGTAGTTTGCCGACCCCTGATCAAGGATAATATTTGGATGGCATGTCTTTCCAGCAAGCAAGCCTTCCTGAGTACTCTTCCTCAGAGTTCAGTTTTTTTTTTTTTTTTTTTTTTTTTTTTTTTTTTTTTTTTTTTTTTT
>NW_007727356.1:228161-300303 GCF_000696425.1 Galeopterus variegatus
TTTTGTCTTTTTCCATGTCCGGCAACGGATCGCAACCCTCAGTGTTGCCCCCGTACCGGACTGGAGACCGGCAACGGGATCGCAAACCTCGATGTTGCTCCCGCGCCTCGCTCAGCCAGTGAGCGGGAACCGGTCTGTATGTGGGATCCGAACCCTCGGGCGGGAGCGCCGCCGCTCTTCCCAAGCAGCGCACTATCCAGTGCGCCACCGGGCCGGCCCCCTCAGAGTTCAGTTTTAATTTAGACTTTTGTGTTTCTAGTTTAAGAGCAGATTTAAAAAACAAAAGGTAGTACAGAATTGGTTGGAGTGCTTACAGGCTAGTTTAGGATTTTCCTTAGAAAACAATTGTGGGTCCTCTCGAAGATGTTTACAAACTAACAATAGAAGGCTTACTCTGTAGTGTATGGCTGGATCAATTTGGGGCTGCAATTGCTTTAGTGAGCATTATCATTTATACACTATATCCATAGAAATGAAAGTTTCAAAGCACCCAGAAACATTTAATTTTAAGCAAGTATAACTTCCTAGTCAACACTCCAAGTAAGCTAATAAAATGTGGCTCCCTGCCTGCCCCCTCCCCCACCAAGCTAACAGAGTAGTCTTTTTGATTTTGTCTAGGGAGGCCTTCTTTCAACTTCTTATAATGTCATTATGATTCAAGAAGGAGGACCAAAATGTTTCCACTACCACACCTGACATTTCAGTTTCAGTTATTCAAGTATTTTTTTACTGAGTACTCAGTGTATATAAAGCATTCAGTTAGGTTTTATGGGGGGGATACAAAAAGGAGCAAGGAGCAGATGGTATCTTCTTCACCTTGTGTTCAAGATCAACACCAATTTAGAGCCCATTGCTGTGGTGTGATGGCTAATTTCACCTCCTCTGCTCTTCCTTTTACCATCCATCCATTTATTCAGCAAACACTTCTGATTTGCAGCCTCTGTTCAAGGGCTTGGGACTGCAGCCCTGGGGAGTATACTATCACTCTTGCTTACAACCTCTTCTGTACAATGGAACAGAAATTATTTCTGCATATACTGAGACTTCAACTTTTGTGTTTCTCATACTCTGTTTGCAATATTTAGTGGGAGAGTGGGTCTCCTGATTAACCACCCTTTCTTGGACTACACTCTAAATGCTCTGGTTTCCTGTACCTGAGTGGCACCCACCTTTCCCTGCCCTCTTTTCATAGTGTACCAGTGGGGATATAGTTTTACCAGATCTGTAATTTTAAAGCCATTGACTATATTAAGCAAGAGAAGCCTAAATAAATGTTACAAGTTAGCTAAAAACATCTTATAAGCAATATTATGTATCTAATGGACAATTGTTTTTTGACTGAGGAAGATACTGTGTAGTGTAATTTTTTTTCCATTTACAAAAGGAGTACTTAACTGCAGTAAAAAAATTTAAAATATGAACAGATGTAAAGGGGGAAATATTAATACGTAGTTCTAGCACCCATTGATCAACCCTATGAACATTTAACACATTTATTTTTCTGGATTCAAAAATCACACTTTAATATTTTTATTTTTAAATTAATGAACTGTAAAATTGACCTTTATTTGGTGTACAGTTGTATGAATTTTACAATGTATTGATTTGTGTAACCACCATGTCAATCAAAATGAGGAAAGTTTTGTGTCACCCCCCACCCCCACTCCCCTGACGAGCACCCCTTTCCCAGACCCTGGCAACCACTGATCTGCTCTCTGTCACTATAATGTTGTATTTTTGAGAATGCCATATAAGTGAAATCACACTTGTATGTAAGCTTTTGAGAGTGGCTTCTTTTACTCAGGATACCTTTGAAATTCATTCAAGCTGTTGCATGCATGAATAATTTGTTCTTTTTTATTGCTAAGTACAGTTCCATTGTGGGGATGTACCACAGTTTGGGTATCCATTTACATTTAGGATTTTTTTTTTTTTCTGGTCAGTACAGGAATTGAACCCTGGACCTTGATGTTATTGCCACCATGCTCTAACCAACTGAGCTAGCTGGCCAGCTCAAGATTAACTTTTTGGGGTTTTTTTTTTTTTAACATTTGACATTCCTGGAATCCTGAAGTACCTTAAAATCCATGCATCTATTTAGTGTGTTGGGGTTTTTATTTCCCCATAAAGCTATTGTTGAATTGACGGTGCATCTTTTTTTTTTTTTTTTTTTTTTTTTTTTTTTTCATGGAAGCTGCCTCATTTCCACCTGCTCACACCTGTTCTTGCTGGGGATCAAGGAGAAGTAGGTGCCAGTTCACAGAGAGGAAGAGAAAGACACTCACCATTTGTCTTTCCCCAGTCTCACATTTTATTAAAGATCTCCTTCTCAGAGAGAGACTATAGAAGTTATTCTTCACTTTGCCTGACAGAGCACATTTGCTAAATAAATTAACTGTTCTTTAAAGCTGTACTATAGTGGGGTAAAGTTTCTATTATTTGTGGAGTTGCTAATTATATCCTAAATCTTTCCTAGAAAAGACTGTATCTTCACCATTGACCCATCAACTGCCCGAGACCTCGATGATGCCCTCTCCTGCAAGCCACTCACTGATGGTAGGATGGAAATTTCTGTACCATTCTGGGAAGCAGGCAGTCTGCATACCAGTGTGGTTTGCCTGACTGCCTGGTACCCTCCCCCTCGACCCTCACTCCCCAGCAGCTTAATGTGCAAGGCTAGGTTTGCTTTGTTCCTGAACTTGTGACTTTAAGATTGTGTTCCTGTGATGACTTTGGGGAGGGTGAGAATGAGAAATGTCCTCTTACCAGGACTCTTCTTGGGCCTCAGAGGAGGTGGCAGTGAGGGCAGAAGAACTAATTTCAGGCCTTGCCTGTCCGTTAGTTCCAGTTTGGGTGTAAAGTATTATAGAAAGAAAGCCCCTAAGGGCTCTGCTTAGGAGACGCATAGGCGTCTTTACCTGAATTTAACACCAGATTAGGGTAATTGAAGGGGTACTTTCCGAAGGCATGCTTTGCAGTGGGTGGCAGGAACACCTTCCCTGAGAAAGGCCTCTCCAGGCCTGACCTGAAGAAGCCTGGCCTACTCCCAGCAAATTGTGAAAAGCAGACCATTAGGAGCTCTTGAAACATTCTTTGGGATGTTGCTAAGCAAGAAAAAGCAGAATTGAGGCCAGTGGTCTTTGGAAATTATACAAGTAGTAGGAGGAAGGGAAAGCAGCAATTGGCTCTCAAAGGAAAAGTATGTAGGATGTAAGAAGAGGAAACCTCATCAATTCCCTTTCTAACGCCTCCCCAGATGTGCTGCTTACAAGTCTGCAGCTACTTCTTGCCCCTCCCTAGGGTGTATCTGAGTGACTGCTTTAGCTTTGGTCATTCATAGAGATGGCCTTGGCACTGACATGGTCTTTGCAGACTTGCCCATGATGGGTTTCCACCCGTGCAGTTTCAGGCTGCCACAAAGTGTTGATGGCCCAGTGGCCTAGTCTTTTAAAACATTGCAAAGATGTTCTCATCTCCCACTGATGCAAAACTCCATAGGTTCAGTGTGTAATCTCTTTTCTATAATAGGCAGTGAAACTTAGTAGATAGACCGATGAGAGACAAAAAACATCATCCCCACCCCCCAAAAAAACAATAAAAAATAAATAAGTAAAACATCATTGCCTAAAAATATTTTTACCCTCTTCTAGTGGGAGCCCTTCTTGGAACTATGGGCAAGATTGCAAGAAAATTTCAAGGAAGAGAAAGCATAAAATAAGAAAAGTTCTCATGGAAATTTTAGAGAAATTAGATATTTTTAAAATTCAAAATTGAAGCAGCCTGCTTAAAAAAGCAAATACTGGGTTGGTTTCTACATTTTGAGCGGTCTCTGCTGTGTGCACAGCCTTGGACATACCTGTTCTCTGCATAGACTCCACTATCCTGAGCCACAGTGTGAAAGTGTCCCCAGGTTAAAAGCCAGATGACTGTGGACCTCACTTCTGGTATTTCCCTTTCCCCCAGGTTCACATCTCTGCTCTGTGAAAGAAAAGGAGAGAAAGGAGAGGCAGGGAAGCAAGTCAGAGAAACATTACAATAGTTTAGGGGTAAGGACCTGGACTGGAGGTGGTAGCAGTATCAGTGGGGGGTGGGATGGGCAGATGGGAGGAAGGGATAACAGAAGAATCTATGGAAATAGATGCTGGGGTTGAGGGTGAGGAGTCTAAGATGGTACCAAGGCTTCAACCTGGATCACAGGGAGATGGAACCCACAATTAGAAATCAGGAAGTCAGGAGGACAGGCTGTGTTAGGAGAGAGAAATGGAGTTGTCTGCCTGATGATAGTATTTATGTAAGTTGCTGCATGTCCTTTTATAGGAGGTTGGGTATAAATAAGCTAAATTGATATAAAGAGAGCCCTGAAGAAAAGTAAGCAATGCACCAAAACGCAAAACATTTAATTAGGATTTTATTAGAATAATGGGATCGTGATTTTTTGTTTTTCTCTAGTTTCCAAATGTGGTAATAATGGTTTTATAAGGAAAAAATATATATAATAAAAAAATTATGAGGTGCCAGAAATCATGGGCTGTCCAGTAGCCCGCTACACCAGGTGATGAGATACCTTACATCTTCTTAGTTTTTCTTTCATTCCAGAGGAGCAGTTTACATCTCTTTATTTGGCAGAGCAGCAAAAAAACGGCATGGAAAAGGAGTCAGGGAAGACTACGAAAAGGCCTCAGTTGGTCAATTAAGCATTTTTATGGTGGCACTTCCACAGTTGGCCTTTGTGACAGCAGTTTCTGCCAGGGCCATTTGTCCAGGCAGATGAAAAGTGAAAGTCAGTTCCAGCTTGGATTGGGGTGAGGTTGTCTAAGTTCAGGTTCTGTCAGTTACCAGTTCATGTCAGTTCTTGGTTAGAGGAAAAAATTTTTAATATTTCAAAAAGCAAATAATACTTTGTATTGAAAAAAATTTTATAATAAAAAAAATATGAGGTGCCAGAAATCACAAGCTGTCCAGTAGCCCACTATACCAGGTGATCAGATACCTTCTGTCTGCTTAGTTTTTCTAGGCATATTTATGTTATCTCTAGCCATTCTGATTTAAAGAAAGTGTAAACTTTCCTTTGGTCCCATTGAAATCATCTGAATGACTATTGTGTGAAAATTAAAATACACAAACATATAATATATCTAGTCCTCACCATACCTTTCTGTAGAGTTCAGATGTACTCCCAGGACTTGTTACGAATATCTATCAGGTGACAGACTTAGATGATCTATTCTACAATATACAGTGACCACCTCCTCACCAGTAGATCATAATTAGGTTGAAGGAGGGGGTGCCACCTGCCTCCAAGGAATCTTAGATTGAGAAGGGATCCACCAATCGTCTAACCTGATAATTCTCCACCTTTTTTAGCCTATAAACACACTTGAGCAGAACACTCTCATGAGCATTACCCAGCAGCGTGGAGTCTTTCACTTTTGTTCAAGAAAATATTTAATAATGCAAGTAGTGTTATAATGATAACCCAGAACCTAAAGACAATAAATCACATACTTCAGTGTTATTATTGTAACAGATCACTTGCAGCACACCTCACAGTTGACCTCACCACTCAAGTGTGGGAATGCCACAGTTGTCACATCACCCTCTGTTTTTTGAATTACCTCTACAGCATCCACTTATTGAATATCCAGATTGCATTTGAACTTTCTGCCTTAAGGCAAGCCATTCTGCCTTAGGATTGCATGACTATTTGGGAAACCTTCCCTGTAACGATCTGAAATACTGCTTTCTTCCTATAATATTCCACCCATTAGTCCCATTTATGCCTCTAGAAGCCCTACAGAACAAATGGAGTTTCTCACATGACAACCCCTCAGATATGAGAAAACAATTACCATGTATCTTCTGAGTCACAGCTTCTCAGCTAAGCATCCTAAATATTCTTCCATGTCCTGTGGCTTATGGGGTGTGAGTCCATTTCTCATGTCATGGAGTCACTTCTGCCTTTATGAAGTCTGAGGTACATAGCTGCCTGTATTCAGACTTCTCCTCCCTTGCTGTCAGGACCTGGTGGCTTTCTCCTAGCCAGTTCCTGTTTGTTGGGCAGAATTGGATCCAGAGTAATAGCTACCCATTCCGTTCAGTTAAACAGCATAATTGCTTTGCTCTAGTCTCTGAGAGAGGAAATTGTCAGCCAGACAAATCAGGACCTTTATTCAGCTTTTAGTTAATTCAGGTTCTCAACAGAAAATTGAAGTTCACTTCTCCAGCATCTTGCTTCTCTGTTTTCTATTCGCTAACGTGAACCCTGTATAGATTTTACAGTTTCTTGTCATGACTGGTGATATTTCGAGACAGTGAGGACTAGAGAACCTGAGGGATAGAATGGGATGGTAGTAGTTTTAAAGAGCAAAGGGCTCTAAACCTCCTACTGGGAAGGAAAGGAGAACAGGGAAGTTCTGGAGCTTCTGATGAAAAGGTTCATGCATACCCCCAGCAGCCAGGCCAGGCCCTCCTCCTCGGCTCTATTCTCAGCTCTAGGAAGATCTTACCCCATAAGTCATTCACCCCAACCCCTTCATGTTTCCTTTCACTCTGCTTCCTCCGCTCAGCTGTACAAACTTAAGTCTCCTTCATCCTATAAAACCTTTCTAGAACCCTGCCACAGCTTAGGAATGTTCGCTTTTATCCATCAAGACACCTTGAAAGAGTAGTCTATACTGGCTGTTGCTGCTGTCTCGCTTCCCTTTTACTCCTTATTCCCTCTGCAGCGTGGCTTCAGAAAGCACAAGCTGTCCCTGGCCTCAGTTTGCCAAACATCTGCACAGCATTTGGCTGCTTTGACTATTCCTCCTCCTTGAAATTCTCTCTTCCTTGGACTCAAAGGACCCTGCTTGCTCTTGGTTCTCACTGCCCCCCTTTGAGCCTCAGTCCCCTTCATTTCATGCTCTGCAGCCTTTGCACTTGGTACTCCCTTTGCCTGGAGTGCTCTTTTCCTGGAGATTCACCTGGCTGATTCTTTCACTTTTGTTCAGAAGATTCCATTGGTCACTTTCTCAGTAAGGCCTTCCCTAGCCATTTGACCTCAAATCCCACCCTCTCCCACTTCCTGTCCACTTTCCCTACTGCTTTTCTTGCCACTCATCACTCACTAACATGCTGTTGACTTACCAATCTTGTTTCTATCTACCTTCCCACCATTCACTGAGGGATCCCCAGCACCAAGCACAGACACTCAAGAGGGAACGGGTTTCCCAGGAAGAGGGAAGAGTGCTGCCGAGTCCCCAGAGTGACAGACATGATGTTTTGGAGGGAATTGCAAAAAGCTTGGCATGTCTGGCACATGAGGTTCGAGGGGAGTGGTAGTTGTAGATCAAGCAGGAATGAGATCACAAATTCCTTGGTAGGCCCTGCTAGAAAGTTTAGATCTTATGGAGAAGGCAGCAATTTGAGTTGGAGAGCAACATCATCTATTCAAGAAATATGTATTGAGGACCAAGCACTCTGCTTTGTACTAGATGTACAGGGGCTGAAAAAAACTAGACAAGCTTCCTGTCCTCCCTCAGTTTCATATTAATTAACATTATACAAGTAAATGTTGACCCCTTATTGGTGTAGGAATAGGGTGGAGGCCAGACAGTAGCATTTAAACCTAGATTTGAAGAATAAATAGAGGTGACCCAGACAAAGAGTGGGGAGAAAGGACATTTCCAGCTAAGGGAAGAGAGTGTGTGAAGGCCCTGAGTTACAAAAGGACTTTGGCAGCCAACAAGGCAATATGGTGGGCTGGGAGGAGCCTCATGGTAAATCAGAAAGGGCTTGCAGGCTCTGTTGAAGAGGGGGTTTGATTTGGAGTGTACTGGTAAGCCAAGTGTTTTTAAGCAGGAGAGAGTCAGGATTCAATTTGTAAGTTGAAGAGATGACTCTGCAGGCAGTGAGGAGGCCAGGTGAGGGGGGTGGTATAAAATGGTGTAGGTAGGAGGAGGCAAATGCCCCAACCAAGGCAGAGGCTGCAGAGCCAGAACTGGAGAGAGGTACTCGCTAGCTGGAAAAGGAAATCAAGGCAGGGCTTAAGTGTCTGGGTGGCTACAGGAGCCTCTTCACTGCTCTCCTGAGTCTGCCCTTCCCTGCTCACATACTGAAGCCAAGGCAGTCCTTATGACGTGACGTCTGATTGGGTTATTACCCTGCTTCACACAGTCCAAGATTTCCTGTCCCACTGAGGGTAATGACCAGGGTCTTTACATGATCTGCTGCTATCTCTGCCTACCTCCCCACCGTCCCTCTCACCTTCAGCCACATGGCCTCCTATTGTCCCTCAAAAATACCAGTCTGCTCTTACCTTAGCGCTTTTGCACTTACTGTCCCCCTTCTCCAGATCTGTCACTACTTTTAGGTCTCTGCTCAGATGTCATCTCAAAGAGGCCCTTCCTTGCCTTCCTGCCCCTCCCCTTCTTGATTTTCTTTCAGGTGCTTGTCGTGGGTCTGTCCCATTGGATGGTAAGCTTTATGAGAGCAGGGACATCGTTTTGTTCACTGTTGAACCCTTAGTTTCTAGAGCACTGAGTCTTACCTCGTTGGCACACACAAAATGTTTGTTGAATGAATGACTGAGTGAAACAAGTGAATTAATAAACTTTTGGAAATTGGAAGTAAGGGAAGAATCTGGAAAGACCTCTAGGTTTCTGGCTTGGGCACTGGGCAGAAAGATATGCCACTCAATAGCATTTAAGGGGAGCTGGTTTTAGTAGGAAAAACAGTAAGTTCAGATAAGGACATGTTGAGTTTATAATACCTCAGACACATCCAGGTAGAAATAACAAGGAGACAAGTAAAAGGTCAGGGCTGGAAATGGAGAGTCATCAGTGCATAGGCCTGGTAAAGAGAGCCTAGGGAGAAGTCACAGAGGAAGACCCAGACCAGACCCTGAGAGATGCCCCCATGTTAGAGATTGAGATTGAGATTGAGCAGCCCAACGAAATGACTGAAAGGGTGAGGCCAGAGAGACTGGAGGCAGAGCAGAGGAGAAGGGAGAGAGACAGGTGGAGCAGGCTAAAATGGTGGCCATTCATAACAGCTATAGGGAGAGGTAGGCAAAAGAACAAAAGAGAACTGTGGAAAATCCTTTGGCTTTGGAATCTGGGTTATCATCGAGGACCTTTATGAAATGAGTGTCAGTGGCTTAGGGCAGAGGAAGCCAGACTGCAGTTGGTGGAGGAGGGGAAGGCAAGTCAGGAAATGGAAACCATGAATGTAGATTACTTTTTCTAACAGGCTGGGCTGTGAAAGGTAGGAGAGTCAGGGAGGGCAAGGGTCAAAGGAGACTTTTTTCTTTGTTTTTAAGATGGAGGAGATTTGCCATGTTTCTATTGAGAAATAGGAGATGACAGAGAAGGAGAAGTTGAAAATATAGGAATGAGAGGAGGTAATTGTTTTGCAAGGTCTTGAAGAAGAAGGTGGGGGGTGAATTCAGAGTATAAATGGAAAGTGAGGCCAAGGCATGGAGGACGAACATCTCTTCCTTTGAGACAGAGGCAAGACAGGAAGTGGCCGCTGCTGCTGAGTGTTCACACTTGGCAGTGTCCACTTTGCCTGTGAAACAGGAATCAGAACCACCGTTGAGGGGGTTAGGGTTAGGGTTAGGCTAGGGAGCTGACCCATCATACGGAGTGTGAGCAAACACTGCTCAGGTATGCCTGGGTGACAGTAAGATTGTCCTCATAGTTCTCAGCCTCCTAGGCATGGGAGCACGCTGCTGCTGAGTGTTCACACTTGGCAGTGTCCACTTTGCCTGTGAAACAGGAATCAGAACCACCGTTGAAGGGGTTAGGGTTAGGGTTAGGCTAGGGAGCTGACCCATCATACGGAGTGTGAGCAAACACTGCTTAGGTATGCCTGGGTGACAGTAAGATTGTCCTCATAGTTCTCAGCCTCCTAGGCATGGGAGCAAAGGTTGCAGTGATTCAAATTTGGGGCTTTGCTGGGGGGGAAGAGTGTGGAGGGCAACAGGACAAGGCTTCCCTCTGAGCCTGTCTCTTCTCCATTTGCTGCTTTTATAAAGGCATCACTCATGAATTTCCCTTCCTCCTTGCTGTCTGCCCTCCACCTTGCTACCCAGTTATCTTTCCTACCTTGTACACACGAGGACCAGATCATGTTACTTTTCTGCTTGAAAATCTGCTGGTACCTATGGATAAGATCCATATTTTTTAGCAGAGCTTTGTTACCAAAGCCCTTTAAGATTAGTCCTCAGCCTCCTCTTCTCTTTCTACTCCCTAGTGTCAATTCCCTCAATAGCTCTGTCTCCTCTGTCTCTCTCTGTCACTCTCATGTCTGGCCACTCCAGGCTCTGTGTATCCACTGCACCCTCCTGCCTCCAGGCCTCTTCTTGCTCTTTTCCCTCTGTTTACAGTGCCTCCCTTCCTCCTTCTGTGTCTGATGAAATCTCGTTCAGAGCAAGATAAACTTCTGCAGAGCTTTCCTTTCGTCCTGGCAGAATGAATCGTTCCTAGTTTATACTATCAACACCTTTTCTTCATGTCTCTAATACAGCAATAAACATCATTACTTCTGGATTTAATTCCTCTTTTTGTTTGTTTCCTAAGGGCAGGGTGTTCTTTGAATATCTCTCCATCCTTAGTATCATGCACGCTACCCTGCATTTAAAAAATGTTTGGTTTAGTCAGATCTAACAAGGCAACCTTTGTGTACTTTCAGCATTTCACTCCTTTTTCTGTTTCTTGCCTTACTCTTTTTATTTCCAGTGTACTTACTTTTATCCTTGAGGTTATGGGTTACCTATGGGCTTATATCCTGACACATAAGCCTACTCTGCTTTCTCTTCTAAAACAAGTCTATTTCTTTGGAATTGGGCATACCTTTCCCTTGTGACATTCAAGTCTTTCAATCCATCTGTCATGTCTCGGTGATACCTATGGGAACATTGAATTGTCTTACATTCATGCTGTCTGTTACTGCAGCCCTGTGACTTGGCCTGAGGCTTACTTCTTTCTCATTATTTCCTTGCATGAGTCTCTCACATGGCCTACACTGCTCTTCTCTTTTCATGCCTCCAGCCTTCCACAGCAGCTTGTGTCATGATATTATCGTGTCATTTTTCTCCATCCCCCTCTTGTCTGTATCCATGCCGTTTCCAAATTCAATATGTGCTAATTTACTGATAAAATTGACTTTTTTTTTTTTTCTTTTTTTTTTTTCCTTTTTGTCTTTTTTCGTGTCTGGCAACGGATCGCAACCCTCAGTGTCGCGCCCGTACTGGACCGGGACCGGCAACGGGATCGCAACCCTCGGTGTTGCTCCCACACCTCGCTCAGCCAGTGAGCGGGAACCGGTCTGTATGTGGGATCCAAACCCTCGGTGGGAGCGCCACCGCGCTCTCAAGCGGCGCACTGTAGCAGTGCGCCACCGGGCCGGCCCTAAAATTGACTTCTTAAATGAACCTTAAAGTGATAGTAAAAAACCAAACAAAAAAGTTTGTAATACAAACACCAGAATTGTTTCCTTTAGTAATATTGGCAAACAGTCTTATTAATTAAGAAAAGCCTTTTTACCACCAAGTACATCTTCAGTGGCAATGCTTATCCATCAGTTGGGAGAAACAGAAAGTTGATAGCACAAAAATTCAAGTATTTCTTTGGTAGCAGATAGGTCTTAATTAATGGTATGTTAATGAGACTGAAAATTGAAAAAAAGTTTGTTTTTTCTTTCCCTCTGTTAGGAATGCAGTTTCAAGGTTAGGCTGGGGATAACACCAAGGTAATACCAGAACTTAGAAATCAGGTGACATTTTGAGAATGAAAATCAAGTTTAAATGGTTATCTGCAGGATTTCCTCATGCCTGGAGAACTGTAAAACTGTAAAATCTGGTATTTTAATCTTCCTATGGCTGAAACAGAATGCATGCTAGTAGTTTTATTCTCTTTAGGGGCACAGATCCCTTTGAGCATCCCATGAACTATGGACTCTCTCCCTAGAAAAACGCACAAATACATATGAGTATATGCACAAAATTTTGCTTATGACTTACATTTACAATGATATTATAGAATGGATATCCTGAAAAACTCTTCTTCAATAAAACTCTTTAAAGTGATACATCTTTTAAAAATGTATGGAAAGTCCTTAGAGGCCAGTAGTAAAACAAGAGCAGGTAACCAAGCAAATATGTATCTGCTAAAAAATGCAGCTAACCTAATGATATCTTCTGATTCCTAGTGACCCAGAGATTTTACCTGGGACCTGAATTAATACCACTTTCATAGTCCATAAAATTTCAAGTCAAGTATTTATTTTAAAGTGGTGCCAAGTGAATAACGCTTCCAGAATCAAAAGCATATTTTTTCTGGAGGAATTAACCCTCAACCATACTCTTAAAGATTTGCCACAAGTAAAGTTCTAGTAAACATAAGCTCACATAAAAATCATGAAACACACAAAGAAATGAGGAACCATGAGTGAGAATCAGTAGAAAAAGCAAATGTTAGAATCATACCCACAAAGAATTCAGATATTAGAAAGAATTATTACTCTAAAATGAGTATTTTAATATATTTAAAGAAACTAAAGAGTGCATTGAAAATACGAGTTAGGAAAAAAAGACGATCAAATGACCAAGATATTTGAAAAAAACTAAGTAGAACTTCTAGAAATGAAAAACTATAATAAGTAAAATTTAAAACAACTAATTAGTTGAATGGCAGATTCAATTCAGAAATAGGGAATTTGATCATTGAAAGATAGATCAGAAAATGTTTTAAAAAGTATAGCATAAAGAAACAAAGAGGAATCATGAAAGAATGGTCAGGAAAGATGGAGGATAGAATGCAGAAGTCTAATTTTAAGAGTGCCAGAAGGAAATAATAGAAAGAGGGGAAGAGAAAATAATGACTGAGAAAATTTGAGAACCTATGAAAAGTAATAAATAAATGAAATCCACACTTAGATACATTATATTTAAAGAAGATCTGAAAATCAGACAGAAAGCAATGTAAAAATACCCTCGAAGTGCTGAGTGAGGTGAAAAAGACCAATATTTAACTTAAGAATTATTTGCACAGCAAAACTAGCTTTCAAAAATGCAGGCTGGATAAAGACATATTTACTTTTTATTGTGGTAAAATATATACTTACCCCTATAACATAAAGGTAGTCATTTTAACAGTTTTTAAGTATACAATTCATTGGCATTAATTACATCCACAGTGTTGTGCAATCATTACCACTATTTCCAAGACTTTTGGAAATATTTCCAAGACTTTTTTTTTTTCATCCCAAACAGAAATTCTGTTAACTATTAAGCAATAATTCCCCATTCTTCCTCCCCAGCCTCTGGTAACCTCTTAGAGTCTACTTTTGAATAAAGACATTTTTAGAAAAACAAAAACTGGTAATTAATCATCAACAAACCTTCACCAGGAGTTGAACTTCAAGAAGAAGGAAAATGATCAAAGAAGGAGGTCTGAGATATAGGAAGAAACCGTGGTAAACACAGAGAAATATAAACAGGATGAACGTACAAAACAATAATATCTTATTTTTAAGGTTAAAAATAAACACAAGGAAGAATTAAATACATAATAATTGGAAATAAGTTGGGAGGGAATGAGAAGAACTAAAATGTTTTGTTTTATTGTTTGGGAGGAGAGTAAATTTATTGATAAACTTTAGAATTTATTAAGTACAAATATTAAAATGTCTAAAGTAACCATTAAAATAAGAGATTTCTCTTTTTTTTTTGTCCTTTTTGAGACCGTCCACACCGCGCTCAGCCAGTGAGCGCTGTGAGCGCACCAGTCATCCCTATATAGGATCCGAACCCGCGGTGGGAGCGCTGCTGCGCTCCCAGCGCTGCACTCTCCTGAGTGCGCCATGGGCTCAGCCCTAAAATAAGAGATTTCTCTTTTTTTTTTGTCCTTTTTGAGACCGTCCACACCGCGCTCAGCCAGTGAGCGCTGTGAGCGCACCAGTCATCCCTATATAGGATCCGAACCCGCGGTGGGAGCGCTGCTGCGCTCCCAGCGCTGCACTCTCCTGAGTGCGCCATGGGCTCGGCCCTAAAATAAGAGATTTCTAACTTAATTTTATTATGGTCAGGGAATTATTTAATTTCTTTTAACTGTATTGAAACTTGTTTTATGGCTCAGCGTATGTTTTTTCTTTTTTCTTTTTTTTTTGGTCCTTTTTTGAGACCGACTGCACCGTGCTCAGCCAGTGAGTACACCAGCCATCCCTATATAGGATTTGAACCCGTGTTGGGAGCGCTGCTGCGCTCCCAGTGCCGCACTCTCCCGAGTGGGCCATGGGCTTGGCCCAGGCTCAGCGTATGTTTTTTCTTGGTAAATGTTTCATGTGTACCTGAAAAGAATGTGTTGAGTATGTCATTGAGTATAGTGTTCTATAAATACCTGTACCGACAAGTTGGGATAGGGTTATTCAAGTCTTCTGTATCCTTATTGATTTTTTTCTATATGCTCTATCAGTTAGCTGAGAGAGAAGTATTAATCTCCAACTATAATTGTAGATTTTATCTATTTCTCCCTTTAGTTCTGTTAATTTTTACTTTTTTTACTTTGAAGCTGTTATTAAATGTATACATATTTAGGAATGTTATGTCTTCTTGATAAATTGCCCTTTTTATCATTATGAAATATGTACTCCTCTTTTATCTCCAGTATCTACTTTGATACTACTATAGCCACTGCAGCTTTCTAATAATTAGTGTTTGCATCGTATATCTTTCCCCATTATTTTACTTTTGTTTTTTGGCTTTTTTTGAAAATGCATTGGATGTTATGGGGAAGTTGTGGACAAGGGGTGTTATCATACTCACTTATGATCCATCCTTTTGCTTTTAACCTGTTTCTTTATTATTAAGTATGTTTCTTATAGACATCTTTTTTGTATAGTCTATCTCTGCCTTTTAATTTGAATTTTTAGATTATTTACATTTAATTTAATTTTAAGTACAGTGAGTTTAAGTCTGTTATCTTGCTGTTTTCTACTTATTCCATCTGTTCTTTGTTCCTTTTTTTCTTTTCCTGCCTTCTTTTGAATTGGAGTTCCCCCCCACCAGTATTCCATTTTGTCTCCTCTATTTGCATATTAGCTTTACTTCTTTGTTTTATTTCTTTAGTGGTTGCTGTAGGCCAGAGTTTCTTGACCTTGGCACTGTTGACATTTTGGGCCAGGTAATGCTTTGTCGTGTGGGACTGCCTTATGGATTGAAGGATAGTTAGCAGTATGCCTAGTCCCTACTAGGCCAGTAGCACCCCTCCACCACCACCTCCCATGATGTCACAGCTGACTGACTTGGGGAAAGGGAAATACCCAATTCCAGTCCCTTCTAGCCTTACATTTGGGAGAAAGGAAGTGCCCAACTCCAGCTCACCTTAGCCATCTTGTCCCATCTAAGGGGAGAGAAAAAAAACTGAGAAGAATAAAATTTACAGTCCAGAGGTATAAGCTCACTAAAAGACTAAGTAAGACCTAGTCATAGGACTATAGAAAACTTCACCATCCCGCACACCTTACCACCACATCACTAAAGGCTTTTTTATACCAGTTCCTTTTACCTGGTACATCACGTCCAGCTATCAAGAACAAATTACAAGACATACTAAAAGGCAAAAAACATAATTTGAAGAGACAGAACAGGCATCAGAACCAGATACAGCAGGGATATGGAAATTACTGGACTACGAGTTTAAAATATCTAAGTTTAATATGCTAAGGGTGCTAATGGATAAAGGAGACAGCATGTGAGAACAGATGGGCAATGTAAGCAGAGAGATGGAAATCCTCAGAAAGAACCAAAAAGAAACGCTGGAGATCAAAAACGTGATAACAAAAATGAAGGAAGCCTTTGATGGGCTCATTAGTAGACTGGATATGGCTAAAGAATCTCTTGAGCAAAAAGATAAATCAATAGAAATTTCCAAAACTGAAAAGCTAAAAGAACACAGACTGAAAACAAACAAACACAAAATAGAATATTCAAGGACTGTGTGATGACTACAAAAGACATAAATGTGCATAGTGGAAATACCAGGAGAAGAGAGAAAGGAACACAAGAAATATTTGAAATTATAATAACAGAATTTCCCCAAGTTAATATCAGATGCCAAACCACAGATCCAGGAAGCTCAGAAAACACCAGGCAAGATAAATGCCAAAAAAAACTACACCTAGGCATATCATTTTCAAACTACAGAAAATCAAAGATAACAAAAAAAATTCCTAGAAGAAGCCAGAGGAAAAAAAACAACTGAAGAGGAACAAAGATAAAAATTACACCCAACTTCTCCTCAGAAACAATGTAAGCAAGAAAAGAGTGGAGTGAAATGGTTAGTATTAAGAGAAAAAACCCACCAACCTTGAATTCTGTACCCTGCAAAATTATCCTTCAAATGTGAAGGAAAAATAAAAGCTTTCTCAAACAAAAATGACGGAAATTTTGTCAGTAGACCTGCCTCATGAGAAATATTAAAACAAGTTCTTTAGAGAGAAGGAAAATAATATAGGTCAGAAATTCGATCTACATAACGAAAAGAAGAGCATTGAAGAGGGAATAAATAAAGGTAAGATAAAACCCTTTTATGTTTCTTATTCTTAATTGATCTAACATAAAAATCAAGCCTGTAAAGATTATCTTCACATATGTTTAGAGATAAGGGGAAGGTATAAGTTGACTTATTGTATGAACACATACTGTGGGTACAAGTACTGAATCAAAAAATGGGAAATATCCATTATAACTGTAACAATAGATGACCCCTTTACTCCCCAAAGACATACACAAAACAAATAAGCAGACTCTACCATGCCTTTTATGTATGTTGTAGTGAAAAACAGAATTGATTTACATAAATAGCGAAAGTTCTTGTTTCCACTTTTAGCCCTGCCAAAATGGAAATCTTTGGAACAGAATTTGAAACATATAAACATGTACATATGCTTTTCAGTATTCAGCTTCTGCATTATTTTTATATTTTATATCATATATGTTGTATTTATAGTGTTCATGTTTCACAAACATTTCAGATATCTTTTATATACTACTAATAATAGAAGTTCAATACATAACTTCCAAATGAGTAGAGAGATGCAAATGGAATGAAAAAAAAGGAATAAAAGCGGCTCAATCTAAAAGAACACATAACAAGAGAAAAACATACATATAGAAAAAAGCAGGACAAATAAAAGCACATATTAAGGTGCCAAAAAAATTTATAATCACACCAAACTCTGTGGGTAAAACGCAAGAACTGTCAGACTGGATAAATCTTGCTATATGCTGTTTAGAACAGACACACTTAAAATATGAAGACCCAATGATCAAATGGAAAAAGATATACCAGTTATGTACTAAGCAAAGGAAAGCTAGTATAATTTCTATCAGTGTCTGACAAATAGATTTTAAGGTAGAAAACATTACTAAATGTAAAAAGAGTCATAAAATTATGATTAGAAGGGTGAATTCATCAGGAAAATGTAATAATTGTAAAATATATTACCAAATAATATAGCTTCGAAATATATAAAACAGAGTGCAGGGTTATAACGTCAAGGTCAAGGGTTCGGATCCCTGTACTGGCCAACTCCCCTCTCCAAATGTGTGTGTGTGTGTATATAATAACACTTGACAGAAATAGAAAGACAAATTGATAAATTCATCATCATTGTGGGTTAATTTAATATACCTTTCTCAGGAAATGGTTTAAACAGACCAGAAATTTGGAAAAACTATAGAAAATTTGAATAGCACAATTAATAAGTTTGCTGTAATAACCATGTCTAGAATACAGTACTAACATTTGGGGAATACACATTGTTCTCTCTCACAGAACACATTGACAAATAATGAGTTTGTATTAAACCATTAAGCATATTTTTAAAAATCATTGGTATCATACAGATCATGTTCTTAGATTATAATGCAACTAAATTAGAAAAAATTACAAAAATTTTTAACTTAAGAAATATACAGGGCCGGCCCGGTGGCGCACTGGATAGTGCGCCGCTTGGGAAGCACGGCGGCACTCCCGCCCGAGGGTTCGGATCCCACATACAGACCGGTTCCCGCTCACTGGCTGAGCGAGGCGCGGGAGCAACACCGAGGGTTGCGATCCGTTGCTGGACACGGAAAAAGACAAAAGACAAAAAAAAAAAAAAAAGAAATATACAACACATTTGGAAAGTTTAAATACACTTCTCATTACACATCTACCAGATTAACAAAAATTAAAGTTTGGCAATATCAAGTTATCTTCTTTTACTCTCCATTGGAAGATCAATAGCTAGACAAATGACTTAAATCAGAATGTGTTTGATGTTATGCTTCCTATTAATGCCTTGAAGGATGGGTAAGGTACTTACTTCCTCATGGCTGAGGTTACCTCCACCATTGCCTTCCACACAGAACACAAAATGTTCCCTTCCTTAGGACTTAAGGATTTCTACTCCTCCTACTTTCCTTATACCATCCAGGAGCTACTTAATTCTGAAACGTGCCCCATGCTCACCTACTGGCTACCCACCAGTGAGCCAAGGATTACTCAAAAGCCTTTACTGGAAGGTACCATTGAAAAGGAAACTGCCTTCCCTAATAAAAGAAACATAGATTCCCAAAGGTTAGCAGTAGGGAAAGGATTCCCATGTTGGCTGATGACTGGCCCACATGGACAGACCCTCTTTGGACATGCACTCCCTCTGCTCACCAGTTGTAGGAACTGGTAACACTTAGTACCTCAAGCACAATTCATACCAGACTGTAACTTTTAAACGGGAATTTGCTATTAAAAATAACAAAAGGAAAATAAATAGAGAGGAACATAAAGCATCAAACATGGCTTGCTTTCTACTGCTTCCAGATCCAGGCCCACTTGGGCCCTGACCTATCCCCACCCTATCAGTGAGCATCACCCAGGCACCAACATAACATCTACCCTTCAAAAGTCTAGACGTAAGAGGTTCTAGAAAGAGACCTTGGACCTACTTGCATTTGCATTTGAATTTCCCTTGTGAGGACTTACCCCTTTCCAGGAAGAGTAACTTTAGGGAGGTTCATTCCCTTTAGGAAAGAATATGCCCATGCCTTGCTCTGCAAGCCACAACTGGAGAATTATGTTGTCAGCACACTGCACTAGCAGTATAATTACCATATACTTAGAAAAGCAAAAGGTCATCTAGTTATACTATCTGGTAGGAGACCTGGTCTGCAGCTTCCCCTGCTACATACACAGCACCCAACCCTGAAGTGATTAAAAGAAACCATTACATTGTGTTCTCCACCACCCCCAACTTTGTACAGTGTATTTTACCATGCCTTGCAGTCCTTACACCCCATACCCTCATAAACCCTCTAACAACAAGGGATAAAAGATGAAATCCTAGGCTCTATAGGCTTTATAGTCAGAGTCTCACGTCAGGCACAACCACGGTAGCACTTCAGCCTTCCGCTATGTGAGCCTACTAAAGCTCCACCCCTGTCCTGCCTCAAAGAAAGGCCCAGGGGACAGATACATGTACATTTGTGTATATCCTTTATATTCTCCTCAGGCCCTCTAGAAGGCCGGCACCTGCTCGCTCTCTTAGTACTGATGCTCCTTTCAGCTGTTCTTCTCACCTTGAGTTGCCTTTTTCTCAGCTTTCCAGCTACAGTCTTGCCACTGTTCTATTTGGGGCCTTCCCTGGCCTTTTGGAATTCAACTTTAACCCAGACAGAATACAGGCATACCTCAGAGATATCATGGGTTCAGTTACAGACCACCGCAATAAAGCAAATATCGCTGAGTCACATGAATTTTTTGTTTCCCCATTCACATAAAAGATATGTTTACACTGTACTGCATTCTATCATCATGTGTATTAAGTCCATTTTCAGTCGCTTGTAACAGAATACCTGAAACTGGATAATGTTTAAAGATGTGAAGTTTATCACTTACAGTTTTAGAGACTGGGAAGGCCAGTGTCCAACAGGTGGATCTGGTGAGGGCTTTCTTCTTGATGGGAACTTGCTACAGAGTTCTGTGGCGATACAGGGTGTCACATGGCGAGAATGGTAAGAGCTCCCTATAAAACCACCAGTCCACAGCTATGATAACTCATTACTGCATGAAAGGATTAATCCATTCATGAGAACATAGTCCTCATGATCCAATCACCTCTTAAAGGCCCCACCTTTCAAATACCATAACTGGATTTCCCAAGCCCTTAACACGGTTACAATGGTGATAAAGTTTCCAACACATGAACTTTTGGGGGAACACATTTGACATATAGCAGTGCACAATAACATTATGTCTAAAGAAAACAATGTATGTACCTCAATTAAAAAATACTTTATTGCTAAAAAATGCTAGTGATCATCTGAGCCCTCAACAAGTCATACTTTTTTGCTGGTGGACGGTCTTGCCTTGATGTTGATGGCTACTGACCGATCATGGTGGTGGTTGCTAAAGGTTGGGGTGGCTGTGTGGCGATTTCTTAAGACAACAATGAAGTTTTCTGCATCAATTGACTCTTCCTTTCACAAAAGATTTCTCTGTAGCACACAATACTGTTTGACAGCATTTTACCCACAATAGAACTCCTCTCAAAATTGGAGTCAGTCCTCTCAAACCCTGCTGCTGCCTTATCAACTAAGTTTATGTAATATTCATTATTGTCATTTCAACAATGTTCACAGCATCTTCACCAGGAGTAGCTTCCATCTCAAGAAACCACTTTCTGAGGCCGGCCCGGTGGCGCACTGCTATAGTGCGCCACTTGGGAAGCGTGGTGGCGCTCCCGTCCGAGGGTTCGGATCCCACATACAGACCGGTTCCCACTCACTGGCTGAGCGAGGCGCGAGAGCAACACCGAGGGTTGCGATCCCGTTGCCGGTCCCGGTCCGGTACGGGGGCGACACTGAGGGTTGCTCTTCCATAAGAAGTAAGTCCTCATCTGTTCAAGTGTTATCATGAGATGGCAGCAATTCAGTCACATCTGCAGGCTCCACTTCTAGTTCTAGTTCTCCCACTGTTTCCACCAAGTCTGCAGTTATTTCCTCCACTGAAGTCTTGAGCCCCTCAAAGTCATCAATGAAGGTTGGAATCAACTTCTTTCAAACTCCTGTTAATTGTGATATTTGACCTCTTGCCACGAATCAGAAATGTTCTTAATGGCATGTAGAATGATGAATTCTTTCCAGGTTTTCAATTTACTTTGCCCTGGTCCATCAGAGGAATCACTGTCTATGGCAGTTATAGCCTTATGAAATATATTTCTCAGATAGTAAGACTTGAAAATCACAGTTACTCCTTGATCCATGAGCTGCAGAATGGATGTTGTGTTGGCAGGCATGCAAACAACATTAGTCTCTTTGTACATCTCCATCAGAACTCTTGGGTGACTAAGTGCATTGTCTGTGAGCTGCAGTATTTTGAAAGGAATTTTTTTTCTGAGCTGTAGGTCTCAATAATGGGCTTAACATATTCAGTAAACCATGCTGTAAACAGATGTGCTATCATCCAGGCTTTATTATTCCATTTACAGAGCATAGGCAGAGTAGATTTAGCATAATTCTTAAGGACCCTAGGATTTTTGGAATGATAAATGAGCATTGGCTTCAACTTCAAATTACCAGCTATATAGCCCCTAACAAGAGAGTCAGTAAGTCCTTTGAAGTTTGGAAGACAGACATTGACTTTGAGGAAAGTCCTAGATGGCATCTTCTCCCAATGTAAGGCTGTTTCATCTGCATTGAAAATCTGTTGTTCAGTGTAGCTGCCTTCATCAGTTATCTCAGCTAGATGTCCTTGGAAACTGCTGCAGCTTCTATATCAGCACTTGCTGTGTCATCTTTTACTTTTATGCTACGGAGACAGCTTCCTTCCTTAAACCTCATGAACCAACCTCTGCCATCCTCAAACTTTCCTCCTGCAGCTTGCTCACCTCTCAGTCTTCATAGAATTGAAGAGAGTTAGGGTCTTGCTCTGGATTAGACTTTGGTTTAAGGGAATGTTGTGGCTAGCTTGATCTTCTGTCCAACCCACTAAAACTGTCTCCCTATCAGCAATAAGACTGTTTTGCTTTCTTATCATTTGTGTGTTGACTGGAGTAGCATTTTTAATTTCCTTCAGGAACTTTTCCTTTACATTCACAACTTGGCATTGTTTAGCACAAGAGGCCTAGCTTTCAGCCTGACTTGGCCTTAGTCATGACTTACTCACTAAGCTTCATCATTTCTAGCTTTTGATTTAAAGTGAGAGGCACGTGAATCTTCCTCTCACTTGAGCACTTAAAGGCCATTGTAGGGTTATTAATTGGCCTAGTTTCAATATTGTTGTGTTGAAAAAGTTTGAAATATTACGATAATTACCAAAATGTGACACAGAATGTAATCAGTTTTTCCAGACTTTTTCATATTATTATATCGGTCATTGTGATCTGTGATCAGTGATCTTTGGTGTTACTATTGTAATTGTTTTGGGGGCCATTTGCCCATCTCTCTTTCTCTCCTCAGGCCTCCCTATTCCCTGAGACACAACAATATTGAAATTAGGTCAGTTAATAACTCTACAATGGCCCTTAAGTGTTCAAGTGAAAGGAAGATTCACGTGCCTCTCACTTTAAGTCAAAAGTAAGAAATAATTCAGCTTAGTGAATTATTTCTTCTTCTTCACACAGAGACACGACGTAAGCACACATGCTGTTGAGCGCACATACTGGTAGACTTGCTTGAGGTAGGGTTGCCACAAACCTTCTCTTTGTGAAAGACGCAATGTCTGTGACCTGCAGTGAAGTGAAATGCAATAAAATGAAGTATGCCTGTACCTTAAGTAAACCCCCAGATTCAGCCCCCCATATTCTCATAGCCCATGGGTTATGCTTCTCTATGGTTCATCCACTTCAGTGAGCTGTATCCTGAAATGCCATGCTTCAAAGGGCTGCCTTTCCTAAAAACTGAACACCACCCTGTGAGAGCAACTCAGACTTAATTGGGAAAATTTAATCTGTTAGCCGTTGGAAACATATGCCACATGTAGCTTAAAATAAGATCTACGTGCACCATTTAGTTTAACAAGAAACTGTATTTAAAATCTGCTCTTTGTGTTTTAGAGGAAAACCCTGATCATTCTTTAGTAGATTTTGAAAAAGAAAAATTCTACTTCAGGGCAATATTCTGCATGGATACATTTCTGGGTTTTGTCTCTGACATCTTCATGATGGCTAGTGCTTTGAATGCTGTTCCTCCTACGCTCCTCTTCCATGTGAAGTCATTTCTGATCCCAGTTTTGATACACGGATTTTTTCCCCTAGCAGTCTTTTACGTCAGAGGGCATATCCCAGGCAACCCAAGTGCTTGATCTCAGACAAACCTTATTTTCATAGTAAGGCCCTTGTTAATGAACCTGGGAAGAAAAATGGAAAATTCTGTGGATTCATCAGCTCGTAAGGAAGTACATATCTTCTCCGTTCATCTGGGGCATTGATGAGTGAACAATCTTAACTGTCCTTGTTGTATGATCATTTTTTTTTTTTTTTTTACTGAATTGTACCTTAACTCAAAAAATCTAAATGACTGAATAGTCCTGCAAGGGCTCTGGCATAGAAGTGGGCTTCTGGGATGCTTGCCAATGAGTTCCTGTTTTGAGGACGCAGAATTTAAGTGGAAAGATTAAGTGGAGAGACAGCTCCACCCCTTTAAGACTTATTCCTATGTTCCATTCAAATCTTGCTAGCCTGATTTCTGTGGGGTCTGGGCTTTGGAAATTCTCTTTTTTCATGGTTGTCTCAATGCACCTTGTTAAACCAAGTTTGGACTGTGGCCTGTTCATCTGCTTCCAGCTCTGCTGATTGGTTCCAGTTTCCTTGCTCATTAAAGCCAAGATAATCTGGCACTCACCAGTCAGGCATCGTCAAGTATCTGGCACCAAGGTAAACCTGGAAGCCAGTTAAGAAGTCTCTATTATCCAGCACACTCATTGCGTGATGAGAGGTAGTTGTGGTATACCAGAAAGAGCACTGGAACAGGAGCAGGAGAACTGGGTACTTGTCTCATCTTTGCCTCTACTGCATCATGGAAATTTGGGCATGTCTGTGATTTCTCTGAAATTCTCTTTTCTCAGCTATAAAATGGTGGTTTGGACTAGACAATTTCTCAAGTGTCTTCCAGTTCCAAATTACTGAGTATATGAAAAGCTGAAAGAACTAAGCTCTATTTATGCCTGTTGTTGCAAAAACACAACTTTGCTTTAAAGGTATTAGCAGCAGCTACCTAAAGTTAGATATATTACTGATGCTTTTTCACAAAAGTAGATAGTATGACAGCAAAATGAGAAGGGTCATAGTCCATATTCTAGAGGAAAGAATTAACCTCTCTGTGCCTCATGTTCCCTGATTTCATTTGTGAACATGTTTTATCCCTGATAAAGCAAGGATAATAATATCTAACTTAGAATTGCTGGGAAGATTAAATGAGATAATCCCTGGCATTCAGAACTGTGCCTGACAAAAGTCAGTGCTCAGTGAAAATTATTAATATAAAATGGAAAGATTAAAATTGATGTGTAATAAGGGTTATGCTGAGATAATAAATGTTCAGTTGCTGTTCAGAAGTCAAGGTGGGAACAGAATGGAGAATCTTATATATGCGATCCCCCATATATATGATCAGCAAGGATGTCACTGCAGTGTAGTCAGGACAAAATGGTTTTATCAGTAAATGGTACTAGATCAATTGGATACTCCTATGGGGAAAAATTGGGTTTTGACTTCTACTTCACACCATACATGAAAATAAATTCCATGTTGTTCTTAGAACTAAGTGTGAAAGGTAAAACATTAACTCTTCTAGAAGATAAATAGGAATAACAACCTCATCCCGAGGGCCCCACCGGAATCCTGAGGCATGGATCCAGGAGGAGCTAAATCCAGCTGCAACCAGGTAAAGAGCACACCAAAAACACCGTTTCCATGGGGGTAATCCACCATAGCCACCGCAATTGCCATGGCTGTTGGAAAAGCAGCTAGTCTCTATAGCAGCAGTCACAGCCACCATGCAGAGGGCATGCCAGGCTCTCAACTGCATTGATACAACAAGAGGAATGAGTGGAGACCAAAAAAAATAAAAGAAGTCCTCTCGGGCTGGCCCGGTGGCACACTGGAGAGTGCACTGCTTGGGAGCGTGGTGGCGCTCCTGCCGAGGGTTCGGATCCCATGTGGAGACCGGTTCCCGCTCGCTGGCTGAGCGCGGAGTGGGCGCAACACCGAGGGTTGCGATCCCATTGCCGGTCAGTAAAAAAAAAAAAAGAAGTCCTCTCGGGCTGGCCCGGTGGCACACTGGAGAGTGCACTGCTTGGGAGCGTGGTGGCGCTCCTGCCGAGGGGTCGGATCCCATGTGGAGACCGGTTCCCGCTCGCTGGCTGAGCGCGGAGTGGGCGCAACACCGAGGGTTGCGATCCCATTGCCGGTAAGTAAAAAAAAAAAAGAAGTCCTCTCTATCCACAAAGCACACTCCAGAGTAACAGAAGAATCACCTGCTTTATGATAATAGGGGAGGACTTGATCACACCTGTCTCAGTACTGCAGAGATCATCTAGGCAACAAATCAACACAGGAACAGTTAATCAATCAGATGGAGAGAACAAATCTATGTTTATTAGAGGCAGGGAGGGGGTAGGGTGGAGATTAGATAAGGGACTGAAAGAATAGGTCTCATTTGTAATAATGAATATACTAATAAAAAAAAGGATAACAACCTCATGACCTTGGGGTAAGCAAAAATTTCTTAAGTGGAGCACAAAAAACATGAAAAAAATATGAAGGAAAAGATTGGTAAATTAGATTTCATTAAAATTAAGAACTTCTGTTCATCAAAAGATACCATTAAGGTTGTTGAAAGGCAAGTTACAGAGTAGGAGAAGATATTTGAAATACGTATATCCAGCAGAGGACTCCAGGTGAGAGAATACATAAAGATTTGAACAGTCACTTTATAAAAGAAGATAGCCAATGTTTAAAAACAAATGAAAAGGTACTTAATATCATCAGTCCACAGGGAAATTATAACCACTATAAGATACTACTGTGTTCCCACCAGAATAAAAGTTTTTAAAGCTGACAATACCAAATGTTAGTAGAAGTGTGGGATAATTAGATCTCTCATACACCTACTAGTAGGAGTGTAAGTTGGTACAACCATTTTGGGAAGCCATTGTACAGTATGTAATAAGCTGAATCAATTCATACCCCCTGACCTAGCAATTTCATTCTTAGGTATATATCCAACAGAAACGAGTACATATGTTTAAGAATGTTCATAGCAACATTATTTGTAATAGCAAAAAACTGAAAACAACCCAGTTGTCCATCAATAGAGTGAATGAATTGTGGCATACTTTCACAGTGGAATATTATGTAGAAATGGCACAAAGCAAATTAAAAACATAACATGGATGAATCTCAAAAGCATTATGCTGAGCGAAAGAAGCAGGCAAAAAAAATACATATTGTATAAATCTATTTATGTAAAGTGCAAAGAAAGGCAAAACTGAGCTATGATTATAGATTATAGAGGTCAGAAAAGTAGTTGTCTTTAGTGGGTGTAAAGACTGGAAGAAGGCATGAGAAAAGCTTCTGAAATTCTGCTTATGTTCTATTTCTTAAACTAGGTGGTGGCTACCTAAGTATATTCAATTTGTAAAAATTCATTGTGCCGTATGCTTAATGTTTGTATACTTTATGTATTTTATGCCTCAAAAAAAAGTTTATTTTAAAAAGTGTAGAGTTACATAAAAATTGGAAATAACCCAAGTGTCTATCAATTGATAAATGGATAGGTAAACATGACATATCCAAACAATTTGATATTATTTATTAATAAAAAGAAATGAGGGCCGAGCCCGTGGCGCACTCGGGAGAGTGCGGCGCTGGGAGTGCGGCAGCGCTCCCGCCGCGGGGTCGGATCCTATATAGGGATGACCGGTGTGCTCACAGCACTCACTGGCTGAGCGCAGTGCGGCCGGTCTCAAAAAGGACAAAAAAAAAAAAAAAAGAAATGAAATACCGATACATGCTACAACATCGATGAACTTTGAAAACATTGTGCCAGGTAAAGGAAGACAATCACAAAGGACCACATTGCATGATTCTGTTTATATGAGATGTCCAGAATAGGCATATCTATAGGAACAAAAAGATTAGTGGTTGCCTGGGACTGGGAAGGTTGGGGAGAAATAGGGAGTGACTGAAAACAGATATGGGGTTCTTTTTTGGGATGGTAAAAGTGTTCTCAAATTGCGATGGTTGTACAACTCTGTACATATACTAAAAACCATTCTATTGTACACTTTAGTGAGTAAATTATATGGTATATGAATTAAATCTCAATAAAGCAGTTATGAAACAAAAAGTCAAGGGATACTGATGACTGCAATAATGATTAAAACACCTCAGGAAATTCTGTACCATATGGTCCTGTGGTATGGTAGTTAAGAAAGGACATTGATATGGGAGACAGTGTTCTAATCCTGGCTCTGCCATTTACTGACTGTGTGACATTGGGCAAATCATTTAACCTCTCTGAGTCTGAATGTCTTCATCTGTAAATGTGAATATTAATAGTATTACCCCATAGAACTTTCGTGAAGATTATTCATTTAATCAAGAAATATTTGAGTGTCTTTTATATGCCAGGTACAGTAAATGATAACCGTTGTTATAATTCTCCAAGAGTTATTGCATCTTAAGAGTCTTAATCCATTTTAGTCAGAGAGGTGACAAACAAATTTGATAGTTTGTCATAAGGTTTTTTTTTGTGGGGGATCGTGCATCTGGCTGGTACAGGGATCTGAACCCTTGGACCTTGGAGTTATAACACCATGCTCTAACCAACTGAGCTAACTTACCAGCCTGAGAGTTTGTCAAAAGGACTGGATATCTTTTCCCTACTATACCACATCACCATCTATTGCAAATACAAAAGTTATGTTTATATTATGAACTTAAGTTGTTAATATTGAATTACATTATGCTGTTAAAAGGAAGTACAGTTGTTCCTCGGTATCCGTAGGGGATTTGTTCCAAGATCTGTATATGCTGAGTTCCTTATATATAGTTCCTTATATATAGTGTAGTGTTTGCACATAACCTATGCACATCCTCCTGTATTCTTTAAATTATCTCTAGATTATTTATAAAACCAAATACAATGGTTCACATTACTTCATTCATGTGGATTCAACGTAGTGTTTGTTGCATGCCAAAATCAAGTTTTGCTTTTTGAAACTTTGTGGGATTTTTTTTTTTTTTTTTTGGGTTCAAACTTTTGGGTATATGCTGAGTTCCTTATATATAGTTCCTTATATATAGTGTAGTGTTTGCACATAACCTATGCACATCCTCCTGTATTCTTTAAATTATCTCTAGATTATTTATAAAACCAAATACAATGGTTCACATTACTTCATTCATGTGGATTCAACGTAGTGTTTGTTGCATGCCAAAATCAAGTTTTGCTTTTTGAAACTTTGTGGGATTTTTTTTTTTTTACTAAATATTTTCAGTCCTTGGTTGGTTGAAGCCACAGATACAAAGGGCTGACTGTATGTCATACATTTATAGAGGATTTCCACCCAGAAGTAGTAAAACCGTAAAAAATGGATGATTAAAGGATTGGCATTCAGTTACGTAGAAAATTTGGCAATTTAGAATATTTCATATAAAAACAGTGTAAAATTTAATTATAACTGTAACTGATATATTGACAGTTCAAAAATAGAAAGCCACCAGTAGTTACAAGAGTGTATGGAGAGGTTTTTATTTCAACAAATATTTATTGTCTGCATAAAGGAGTCACTTTGAGTCATGTCAAAGACCATACTCTTCTATTTATTTGTTTTAAAGTGTATGTTATGCAAAATAAGTGCATAGTTCTTTTTAAAATTTTTAAATTGAAAGTACTTGTAGCCCTCAGGAGTTGAGAAAGTATCTGATACTAAGGGGTGAATCTCCCTAAAGTAGTGGTTAAGAGCTCAGGCTCTGGAGACATACTTTGGTGTAAGATGTCCAGCCTCCCTGGGCCTCAGTTCCTTCATCTGTAGAAAGAGTCTCATAACAATGGAATATTATGTGAATATAACAAAGTGATTTAAAAAGCAAATAGTCAATATGCTATTATTATGGGGACAACCAATATAGCAGATTCATATCATAATCATGCATAAATTATGGGTTTTATTTTTTGTTAACTTTTGTGAAATCTTGGGAAATCAGAAAACAGTTTCTCCTTCATGCAAAGAAATTAATGAAATGGAGCAATTGTATCCAAAAAGAGCTAATCGAGCATGGTAAGAAAATAAAAACAACCCAAAATGGTATCTTCAGAGTGAGAGAAAAGCGAGAGAAGGTAAAGGTTTGTGTCACCAGGATATAAAGCAATAAACTTTTAACTCTCAGAATTCAAGGTGAATATGAAAGTTGTTTTAATTTCAGGTGAAAGGAAAGCGCATTTGGGTTAAGCAGTGGGGGACAACAGTTAACATTTAGTAAGTAGGCATTTAAATACACACAGATGTTTATATTTCCTTAAAATTGTTGAAAAGCATACATCTCTTTTATATTTCTTCTCTTTTTTCTTTTTTTTAATTTATTGAAACATAATTGATTGTACACATCTGTGAGGTACAGCGTTGAATGTCAATACCTGTGTGCAATATGTGATGCTCAAATCAGGATAATTAGTATCTTCAACATTACACGTAATCATTTTTTAAAATGTTTAATTGACACGTAGTTGATTGTACATATCTGTGGGGTACAGGGTGAATATCAATACCTGCGTGCAATATGTGATCCTCAAATCAGGATATTACTGTATTTATCATTACAAAATGTAATCATTTTTTGTAGCCCTTTACCAATTTCTCACTAACCCCCCTTTGCCTCCCCCTTTCCCACTTCCGGTGGCCTCACTTCTATTCTCTCATTTTGAAAGTTCAATGAATTATTGTGATTGTTGCATTTTTCTTTCTTTCTTTCTTTTTTTGTTTGTTTTTTTAGCTCCTACTTATGAGTAAGGACAGGTGTTATTTCTCTTTCTGTACCTGCCTTATTTCACTTAACATAATTTCTCTAAGTTCATCCATGTTGCTGTGCACGGCAGAATTTCATTCTTTTTTATGTCATAGTAGTATTCTATTGTGCACGTATAGCACATTTTCCTTATCCAGTTGTCCATCAATGGACATTTAGGTTGGTTCCAACTCTTGGCTGTTGTAAATAGGGCTGCAGTAAACATGGGCGGGCACATATGCCTTCGACATGGTGATTTCCATTCCTTTAGGTATATATGCAGCAGAGGGATTGCAGGATCATATGGCAGTGTATCTGTAGTTGTTTGAGGAACTTCCATATTGTTTTCCATAATGGCTGTAGTAATTTACAGTCACACTAACAGTGTAGGAGGGTTCCCCTTTCTCTGCATCCTCGCCAGCATTTCTTATTCTCTGTCTTTTTGATAATGGCCAGTCTAACTGGCGTGAGATGATATCTCAAAATGGTCTTGATTTGCATTTCCCTAATGCTTAGTGATGTTGAACATTTTTTCATGTGTCTGTTGGCCATTTGTATACCTTCCTTTGAGAAATGCCTATGCAGTTCTTTTCCCCATTTTTTAATCAGGTTACTTGTTTTTTTTACCATTTAGTTGAGTTCCTTGTTTATTCTGGATATTGATCCCTTGTCAGATGCATAGTTTGCATATATTTTCTCCTATTCTGTAGGTTGTCTTTTCACTCTATTGTTCTTTTGCTGTGCAGAAGCTTTTTAGTTTAATATCCCATTTGTTTATTTTTTCTTTTGTTGCCTGTGCTTTTGGAGTCTTATTCATAAAGTCTTTGCCCAGTACTACTTCCTGAAGTGTTTCCCCTATGTTTTCTTTCAGGAATTTTATAGTTTCTGGTCTTATATTTAAGTCTTAAAGCCCTTTTGAGTTGATTTTGGTATATATGGCAAGAGGTGCAGTTTCATTCTTCTACATATGGATGTCCAGTTTTCCCTGGACCATTTACTGAAGAGGCATTCTTTTCCCCAATGTATGTTCTTGCTGACTTTATCAAAGATTAGTTGGCTGTAAGTATGTGGGTTGGTTTTATATTTGGCTATTAGAGACTAGTAATTATGTCTTGTTAATAAAGAGGCTTTTTGAGGGGCTTTTTAAAAATAGAAAAATCCACAAGTGAGTGTGAAAATATGCTAAAATTCTGCTTTTAAACCTAGATCTGTGGGAAACCATTAGACTGGGATCACATAAGCATTCCCTAAACAGCCACAGGCATGAGAATGAATAGGTTCCCCGTGCTAGCCATACACACTGAAGCCTATAAAAGTGATGACGACAAATGCCACAGGCAGCTACACACTGGAGTCACATTTCTGGCGTGAAAATAGCTGTTTCCTGTTCAGAAGGGGTATGGCCAATTCCTGCTACTTCATTTACTGAGTTCACCTTTATAGAGCTTGTTTGTGAAGTGCTTTAGTCACCATAATCCACCAGGAGAATTATCCAGTAAGCTGGCACCTAACCTTGCATCCTCCTGCCCAGGCTGGCCAGTGCTGCTGTTTCTGGCCGTGTGCTAGGAATCAAGGGGTAAGAAAGTGGCTGAGGGGAGGACACAGCATTTTGTTGGTGTGTTTTATTTAAAAATCTAAAACTGTGAGCCAAGTAGCACATTTATGATGGAAAAATTACAATGTACATATAAGCAAAAAGAATTCTACGACTCAAAAAAAGACCATTGTTACCATCTTCATATATTTTTATCCAGACATCTTTAAGCCAAGTTTACATTTTTTTATTTTATACTTTGTATCCTTATTATTTGTTCCAGCCTTTGAAAACTGAAGACATTACAAACATATATAAGGTAGAAAAGAACAATCCCCCTACCTCCAACTTCCAGAGATCAAAACTGGGGACATTTTAATTCTGCTCTTTTTAAGTAATAATCTTCTCCTTCTGCTTCTATTGGCTTGTCTTTCCTTTAAAGCTCATAGCTAGTTTTACTTAACTGAATTTGTCCTTTTTAAGCTTTTTTCATTCCTTGGCTTCACCCCTGCTAACTTTTTTCTTTTCTTTTTTTTTTTTAATTTTTAGATGGAGAATTTTGAACATGCACAAAAGTAGACAGAATAGTATAATGAAACCTCCTGTTCCCATCACCCAGCCCCTGCAGCCCTCAAATCAGGCTAGTCTGCCCTGTACTCCTCCCCTAGCCCTTATTACTTTGACCTGTTAACTTTGTAACTACCTTCCAGGGCCCTTTACAGCCCCTTGGACTTCCTTGGCACTGAGGAAGAACCAAACGCCTGCCCTCCTGCTCTCAGAGCTTCTCTCAAGCTTGTGCCCAGTACTCTGTCCCAGGCCTGACCAGCTAACCTGGGCTTTCTCACTTAGTTCTAAAATGCCTGGAAATTCCCAGACGTTGAATGTGCCAGCCTCACATGCTCAACTCCTCATTCTTTTTCCTATTAATGAAGGGAGCCATTGCTCAAATTATTTGGAAGGGGAAAAGTAGAATTTACTACCTGAGTATTCCTCTTCCATGCCGTTCATATAAGTTTAAATTCAGATTCCTAAGAATTATATTGAACATGACAAAAATTGCTGTGTAGGCAGTTTAGCTGAGTACTTGCAGATTGATAGAGCTCTTTGTAATAATGAAGGAAAAAGGTTTTTAAGCTACTCAGTTCCAGAAGGTGAGCTCATCAGTTAATGGAGTTTCCAACTAAAGACCCTTATTAACCCTCTGCTGGATGGCAAAAAGAGAAAGAGAAGAAGAAAATCCATAAACTCTTCAAATCCTGACCTTCAGGGGGTCGTGAGAAGTCATCCTGTGCAAACTTCTTCTCATAATAGGTGCTTTCCCTTGCACTCATATTTAGTTGTCCCAGAATTTTTTTTACTTTGACTCCTTTTAAGTTTGTGAAATATCGTGAAACCATTGCCATGCCATCGCCATCAAGTACTGCTATGGCTTGCTTTAACAGTGGTCAACTTTTGTGTGAGATTATATAACAAAATGCCACACAGAATTGGAAGACGTCAGTGTTTGAGTTGTCTGTCTTACCTAGCAACCCAATCAGTGTTTCTACCAAATTCAGAGGGTATTTGCTTACCCCAACTAAAAGATGGAGTTTATTGGGTGGCCTCAAGGTGCTCCAAGCCCAGTTGTTTTTCAGCTATTGAGTCTGTCTCTAAAATTCAGTGGGACCAAAGTAGGCCAGCACCCGCATCCCAGCTAGATGAGCTGCACTAAGTGAGGCCCCTTACTACTGGCGCTCTTTGGACAGCAGAAAATCTCTTTCTCTCATTCCTCTCTGGATTACCCTGTTTGAGTTTCCAGAACACTGTTTTCTATCTCTTTCATGGCTCCTGTTGTTGGGAAAATTGGCCACAGGGTCAAGAGGGTGACCCAAGCAAGAGCATCATGTTCTCATCGTGTTCTGGATGGAAACCAATCTGAAGGATGGGAAATCCACCGTCTGTTTTATCTGTCAGAGTGTCCAGCAGGTCATGGTTCTTTTCATCATCTACCTTTGTTTACCAGATGTATTACTTCATTAAATGATTAATTTGTTTGCTTATCAGCGCCATTCCTGAGAGATTTTGGTCTTCTTGAGGCTCATTGTTTTCAGTACAGTATGACCATAGACTATGTTAATAGAGCCATGGCAAGCAGAGTGTGGGAAGTGGCAAAAATGAGTGAGTGAATCAGGTGTATTCAATTAATGTCACTTCTCTGCTTTAAATTCTCCAGTGGTTTCCCACTGCACCTGAAATCAAATCTAAATGCTGTACTTTGACCTGGCAGGGCATCACATCAGGGCCCTGTCTACCTCGCTTGCCTCCCTGCTTCGAATTCTCCCCTTCTTCCCAGCCTTCCTCCTACTCCTTAGACACACCAACTTGATCCCATCTTTGGCTCTTTGCTCTGGCTTTTCTCTCCCATACCATCATGTGACATAGACCTTTTTATACTTACAGGTCTTAGCTTATTTTCTCAGAGAGAACTTTTCTAACTAAGTCTAAAGTAGACCCAGACATACTCACCACTTCATCGTGTTTTGTTTTCTCCAAAATCAGTTTGATTATCTTAAATAATCTTGTCATTTATTTGTTTGGTTGTTGTCTTTCTCTCCTCACTAGAATGTAAGCTCCACAAGAGAAGGGACCTTGTCAGTCGTCTTTACTTGCATGGTCCCAGCACCTAGAAAAGTACCTGACACATAGTAGGAGCTTAGTAAGTATTTGTTCAATGACTGGTTGAATGAATGAAGGTGGTTATTGGGAGCGTGTTTGGAGGGAGGTGTTGAGGATTATGAGGTGACTCAAAAGTCGGCCATGGGGTGTTTAGCCTGAAGGGGAGAGAATCCAGGGGCCACATGCAGCTGTCTAAATAGTCAAAGCTGGTGCTTCCCTGAAAGCAGAACCTGGCCCTGCTCCACGTGTTTCTCTTAGCCAGATTGCCCTGCCACTGTACCCGTTTCTCTTAGCCAGATTGCTGTCCTCTGAGGAGATGGAATCGTTCTAGTCAGCCCCATGAGCCAGAACTGGAGCTAATAAGTGGAAACTCTAAGGAGACATATTTTGGCTTTAAAAGGGGAAAAAAATCTGTCATTTTATCAGAGGATGGAGTGGTCTGTGCTGAGAAGTAGCAATTTCTAAGTCATCTGAGTTATGCCAGCACAGGCTGTATGCTTTCTGTGCAGACCTGTTGTGGGGAGGCTTCAGTTAGACTAGTCGGTGTTCATAATCTCTTTCAGCCCAGAATATTAATGGGTCTGCCCTATAATTTTTTGTTACATCCTTATTCATTCAGTAAGTGTCACGCACCGACTGTGTGCTTGGCCCTTTCCCAGCCTTTCCTGCCGATTGCGGAGAACAGGGAAGTGTCTCATGATCTGCATGCAGTAAATGGTGTTTGAGGTGCAATGTGAGAAACTGTAGGAAGACACAGAAGGGGGTTGAGCCTGATCTAGGTCATCAAGGCAGGCTTGCCAGAGGAAATGGGCTTCGGGGATGGTCTGAAGGACGTAGAAAGAAAAGAGAAATGGGGGAAGAGCGTGGAGTATACATAAAGCAAATGTATTTCACAGGGCCTGGTTTTCCAAAGCCTTGCAGTTTCAGGTTTAGCCTAACTTCTTAAAAGTACATATAAAATGTTAACCTTGCAAAAGACAGGAAGTTTTTCCCCAGGCTAGTCTCTGTTGTAAGATAAAGAATTGTAGCACAGCAAGGTTGCTGGCTCAGAGGACAAACAGGTTACTGATTGATATGTAAAGATACTGGGAAATTGCTGTAAGGAAAGAGAATGTTTGCTAAGATCAAGCTTTTGTTGGTGGATCAACTTAACTTCTTGCAAATTGCATCATGGAATGTCACTTTGCTTGTTTTACTGAATGTTACCAGCCTACATTGTTAAACTATAACCTGACCTATGTTCTTTTCCTGTAACTTCCTGGTCTGGAGAATAAATGTGGGGTGAGAACCCCAGTTCTAGGTTAATTTCCCAAAAGGAAGGAATGCCTTGCTCTTGAGGGTTCCGAGAGATTAACCCCTTTGGGGCGTCTCACTGCTCGGAAGAGATGGGCTTTGAGTAATCCTTTTGTGGCTCCATCACCCAGGGGAAAAAGGGTGACAAATCCATGGGAAGCAAAGCAACAGAAGAGCAGCCTACATGGGGACAATGGTGTGGAGCCCCATAGGTATGGGCAGCTTTAAGGAGTTCCATCACAGTGACTGGGGATGTAACTGGCATTTAAGGAATAAGGGCCAGTAAAGTTAAACATGCCCAGGGTGGACTACATGATGAGGAATTTTGCTGGTATTATGTCATTGCAAAGAAGTGAGAGAAGACAGTGTGCAGAAGGAGGAATAGAAGAAGAAAGATGAAGGGACTAGAAGGGTGGGCAGGAGCCAGGTCAGACAGGCCTGCCAGGCCTTGGGAGCCGGGTCTGGGCTGCATGCTCAGGGCAACAGGGGCCCTGGAGGGCTTAAACCTGTAAGGCAGATTTGTGTTTTGGAAAGAGCATTGATGAGTCCGTCTTTGTGTTGCTTATAACAGAATACCTGAAACTGGGTAATTTATAAAGAACAGAGGTTTATTTGGCTCACAATTCTGGGACAGCTGCATCTGGCACGGATCTTAGGCTGCTTCTACTCATGGTGGGAAACAACGGGGCAGCCAGCCCAAGGGTACAAGCAGATCACATGGCAAGAGGAAGCAAGAAAGAGAGGGAGGGAGGTGCCAGGGTCCTATAAACAACCAAGTTCAAGTTCTCACGGGAAATAATAAAGCGAGAACTCACTCACGACCCCCACCCCCCCAGGGAGAGCATTAATCCATTCATGAGGGATCCACTCCCATGACTCAAACAGCTCCCAACACTTCCACATTGGGGATCAGATTTCCACATGAGTTTTGGGGGACAACACATCCAGACTCTGTCAGAGCACTATGTTCAGTGTGAAAAGAGGTTTGAGAAATGGCAGGGAGAGTAAAAAGAAGGTTGTCACATCTTCCATAGAAGAAGTGATGGTGGTTCTGGCCAAGGTGGTGTTGCGGGGGAGGAAGAGATATGGGCAGATTAGAGAGACATATGGAAGGCAGAGCAATTGACACAGGCCTAAGAAAGTCCCAGGTTTCTTTTTGTTTTAGGCAGTAGTTGTGCCACTTTTGGTTTGGTGGAGGTAATCTCGCTTCCTGGGACAGGCAACACAGGGAAAGAAATGGTTTTGCTGAGAGTAAGAGCTTATGGAGGTGCAAGTGTAAGGTGCCTGTGGGACAGCTAAGTGGCAGTTCCCAGTGGACTTTTGTATATGTTGATCTGGAGCTCAGAGATGTCTGGGTTGGTGGTATAGAATTAAGAGACCAAAGCACAGAAATGATGCTTGAACCCCTAGAAATGGATGAGACAGTCCAGGGAGAGAGATAGAATTAGAAGAGAATGCAGCCTGGGACAGTGCTCAGAGGTTAGGCACGCCAACAGGTAAAGGCCAAGGAGAGGAAGAAGAGCTTGAAAAGGAGCAGCCACAGAGGTCAGACATTCAGAGTGGGGCCACAGCCTAAGGAGGAGTGGAAAGAACATTTTTTTATGTTTGGATTTAGTGACACAGATTATTAGTGACCTGGACAAAGCAGCTATTTTTTTGCTAATGAGGTACATACAGGTAGCAACATTCTTCCCCTGCATTCTGAATTAAAAGAGTTTCCAGGCATAATGTGCCTTAGTCTGTTTGAGCTGCAGTAACAAAGTACCATAGACTGGATGGCTTATAAACCAGAAATTAATTTTCACAGTTCTAGAGGCTGAAAAGTTCAAGATCAAAGCACTGGCAGATCTGGTGTCTGGTGAAGACCCACATCCTGGTTTATAGACAACACCATCTCTCTCTGTCCCTAAATGGTAGAAGGGCTGAGGGAGCTCTCTGGTGTCTCTTTTATAAGGGCACTAATCCTATTTGTGAGGGCTCTGCCCTCATGACATAATCACCTCCCAAAGGCCCCACTTCCAAATATCATCCCATTGGGGATTATGTTTCAACATATGTGTCGGGTCCGCCGCTGGCCAACCCAAACAGCCCTAGCCTCGTTCCTTTTGGTCAGCAACCGAATGGCCTGGATTCCTCTTTCCCTCCGGTCCCCTTTGGAAGGAGACAGGGGAAGAGAGCCGTGAAGAGAGGTGAGCACACCGCCAGCCCCAACCAGCCCGGTTTAAAGGACACTCAGACGCGGCGGGGGTTCTGTCGAGCAGTTCCGTTTATTATCACACAAGCACTTGCTTTTAAGGGCAAATGGGGAAGGGAGGTTTTTTACATCCTCCAATCAGCTTAAAGGTCAAGGGCATGCATCCTGTCTCAATGCCTAGCTATTGCAACCACACAGTGGTCACGAGCGCAGAAGCATGTATTTGGCCAATAAGGGCTAAGGCAAGGTTCCCGCAGACACTCCCACCCTACTTCCTCCCAGCGCCATCTTAGGCTGCCACATTAATACACCCTGTGGGCCCATAATGGTGCTGCTTGTAATGTCACTTAAGGTGGCGTTAGTTTTTAAGGCCCGACACATATGAATGACGGGGGGGAGGGGAGGTGTCACAAACATCCAGTCTATTGTAATATGTAATATTGTTTTCTGTGAGGAGTGTCCTACTGGGAGAAGTAAGAGCTTCTACCACCACTGTCATGTTTCAGCAGTGGGTAAAGGTGAACTCAAGTGACCCAAGTCTGGAAGGCTCTGGTCTCATTGCTGCTAAGGTAAGCCTGATATGTCCTCACCTTTAATAGATGGCAGTCCTGGCACAGTCCTTTTGAGTAGTTTGGACAGTGCTCTGCCAGCAGATAAAGATGGCTGTAAGCTAGATGTTTAGAAAGGGACTGGGGTTTCATGGACTTCCTCTTCTAATTAAGTAGAACTGGAGCTAATGGCTTAGTGGTTGTTCTGTAATCAGGCCCTGCTACAAGTAGTTAAGGAGGTTGGCAGTGGGAACCAAAAGAACCTGCAGGGACATGAGTGTGGATGTGAACAAGGCTGGGAAGAGTCCCTGACAGGACTTCTGAATCCAAAGCCAAGAATGTGGCTTCCATTGAGTTATAAGACATAGGAGTGATTTTGAGCTATGGCACTCAGAGATGAAAAACTGGATTGTATCATCTTGTCCTGGAGTTACATTGACAGTGTGGGGGGAGGGGTAATAAAAGGAACAAAGGCTCTGAATCCAACCTGGTTTTGAATCTGGAGTTTATCACTTGCTAGCCAGGTAACATTGGATGAGTGATTGGAACCTCTCTGAGCCTCAGATAATTCATCCGTGCAATATGGTTTGCATGGTGTTGTTGAAGTTTGATTATGTGTAGAGACCCTGGCACAGAGGATACATTTAATAAATGGTCACTCCTGCTGTACTTATTATCATTTTATGATCACCATTGGCAATATTACATTACATTCATATAGTTGCTATAAATTACAAAACACTTTCACATGTTCTTACTGATTTCAGTCCAACTCGCTCCTGTACACTTCTGTAACCTTCCTCTGTCTTATGTTGTTATCACATGGGTGTACCTGCCAACCCCATTGGACAGAGAGCTCCTAAAATGGGGGGAATCACCACTTACGGATGCCCAGTGCTGGCATAAACTAGAGGCTCCATTCCCATGTATCACAGACCTATGGAAGGAAGCACTTTCTCACAACCAGAGTGCTTCAAAAAGACAGCAAGAGGCTTCAAGAAGATGTAAGCTCCCCATTCTTGAAGATATGTCAGGGGCTACCTGGCAGGGACATGGTTGGGAATTAGCTGCACTGGCTAGGAGGCTGGCTTCAAAGAGATGGTTTCGAAGCCCCTGCTTTGGATTCTCTTAGTGTTTTAATTGAATGAAGCAGTTCTGATGTCCTCTCAAGTTCATTCAAAGGCATATTTATATTCACCCAAGTTTATGGACCCTCTGCAAAGTAAGCCAGGCGTGGCTGGCCTTGGGTATTCTTCCTCTCTCTGCCTCTACTGCTCCTCAAAATTTACAGTACTCACCTTAGCCCCAGTTATGAAAATTTTAAATTTAAAAAAATTTTAAAAGAATACCTTTATGTGAAAGGCAGTATTTTTCCAAACATCAACTTGATTCTAAACATTTTAGCAGCATACCCTATATAACCTTTTGGATTTGTATTTTCTCTTTTATAGAATAAAAACTTCAGTGCCACTGCCTCAAGAGTTCTGCAAGTTCACATTATGTAAATATATGTAATAAAATATTTACTTAGGGTTTCCATAAAATAGGTCCAAAGGAGAGAATAAGAGAGCTTCTCTTTGCTGGTTTTAGAGGCTCTTCTGGGAGTTCTGAGTGAAATTTAAGCCTCTTAAATATGTTTTGGTTGGCCTCCTTCATGTTTTATCTCCTGTAATGAACTCCTTGTCAGTTTGTCAATTTTGACTAAGGACAGAAAGTTCATGTGTAGTAACAACACAGAAACTGAATTTAAAATTATGGTTTGTATCATGTAATAATCCTCTCCCTTTTCCTTTAGTCAATATTTACCTGTTAGGCCAATATATTATAATGCTGACTTCAAAAGAAGACACTTTATTTTACCTTCTCCAAGTATTGGTTTTAGATACTTGAAATATCATAACTTGAAGTTGAGCCGTCTGAGACTCTTGGCCGCATTTACTTGGGGTTGAGTTCCATGATCTTCCCAAGGCAGGTTTCACTGCTCCCAGTGACCTGGCGACACAGCTGTATGCCTGTGAGAATGAGGCAGCTGAACTTGGAGTCATGCTGGTTTCTCTCAGCTTTCCAGACAGCCCTCTCCTCTGTGGGAAACAGGTCTGTGGTATTACCCCATAGCAGCAGGGATGTCTTCGGTGGACTTAGCTTTTCCCCAGTATATTAATGTTTCAGGATTGGAAAGAAAAACCCAAACAACACCCTGTAGGAGGATGGTCTCTGAGTGTCAGACCAGATGAAGAGTGGAGACTCCTAAATTCTTTTCCTTGCCTGAACCCCTTATTTTAAGCACCCCATGTTCAAACATTTTTTCATTTTAAAAACTGAGGGAATAATTATACCCCCAGTGAAGAAGGAGTAGGAGTATAATAAATAGCTACAAAATTTGCAGATAAAATGTGTCATACTTTAGGACTGGTCACCAGGTGACCAAGGGAGCAAATGGTTAATGAGCTCTTCTGAGTCAACTTGGGCATCAGTCAAGATTCTCCCAGTGAGTCATAACCGAAAGGAAATTGATTGGCTCATGAAGTGCCAAGTCCACAGGTAGACTAATTTCAGGTGCACCTGGATCCCGGAGTTCAAATGAGGTCATCATGATTCTTCTTTTGTTTCTTAGACCTATTATTTTCTATCTTGGCATGATTATGTGGCAAAGATGTTTCCTGGCAGCTCCAGGCTTATGTGGTCCTTAGTGTCTGGGATCTCAGGAGAGAGCCTCTTTCTTGAAGTCCATCTCAATGCCTGAAAACAGATTCAGAATAAATCTACTTGGGTCAGTCAAATGCCTATGCCTAGACCAGTCACTGTCAGCAGGGATGCGATATAGTGGAATTGCATTAAGTGTGTATTTCAGTTTAAGCAAATTCAACTCTGTGCTTGTGTCTTCAGTGTGCTTTTATCTGCCCATGATGTTCTCTTCAAGCTATGTACTCATTCTACATGTGTACTTTTTAATATATTCTGTCCATTTTGTGCATTTTCATGCACACACATACATGTATATGTAAGTTCGTGTGTACATATAAGTATGTGTGCCTGTGTGTCTGTGTATTTATATTCACAATATGCTATATTTTATAGATGATTTACAAGATGTTCAATAGTAAATCTTAAGTTTATAACCTAATTACCTCCACAGCCCCTCTTAAGATACAATTCCACTAGTCTGGGTCATTTAACCACATCTCCATCAGAGCCGGAAGGGAAGGCAGGGCCTGTTAAAAGATAGCTCTACCCGGAAGGGAAGGAGTAGTCCTAAAAGGTAAAAAAGAAAGTAGGTTTTTTTTTATCAGAAGGAAAGGCAACAGGCAAACAAACCAACTATTGAGTTGTTCACTCAGCAAATAGTTATTGAGTGCCTCCTGTGTGCCAGACAGTATTTCAGGCACCGAGTGAAAAATTTTGTGTAATGTTCACACAAAAGGCCCTGATCTGCTGGAGGTTACGCTGAAGGGAGAGAGGCAAAGAACAAACATGTAAACCGGTAAAGATATTGGTAGTGGTGAGAGCGCTAAAGAAGACCCTGGTAAGCATCATACCATATGGAGTAGGTGCTTTAATCGAGCAGGTGGAGGAGACAGAGGGTAGAAGAATCTCTTCCTTGGGGATTCTCTTGCAATTGACCCTTATAAGGTAAGGAAGATTTTGATAGACAGATCCTGTTGAGATTATCCCAAGTATCAGAAAAAGCCTGAGCCAAGCAAACATCTGAATAGGGTGAGGTAAGATACATTCAGGGAGTGGGAAGAGGTTTCCCATGACAGAGACATACAGAGCACATGAAGGATGGGGCCAGAAGACTGACAAGGTAGACTGGGGTAAGACCATGCAAGGACATGAATAACGGGCTAAGGAATAACATCACCAGGTCCATGTTTAGAAAGATTACAGTAACAGTGTAAAGGGCTAGGTAAGAGTGTACCGGGACAAGGTTGGGAGGCCAGGTATGGAGACCCAGGTATGTGTCGAGGGGCTTTGGCCAGTGTGAGTGAACAGCAAGGGCAGAGCTGTCAGAAGCAGCATCTGCATGATTTGGGGATTAACTCACTTCTAGTGATCTGATGGATTAGTTCATCATCCAGAATGAGCCACGTCTTCTTTTGCAAGTGTACTTATGTTTACTCAAAGATTCGAAGCCTTTAGAAACGGGACACATCTTGTGGAAATGTTTAATCTTGTTTATTCACGATAAAAAATCCCATCATCTTTTGGTGTACAATGAGCAAAGTGACAATAGTGCAGGTCATGGGGGTCAGATGCAGTGCCCGGCAAGAATGGAAATGGTGGCCGACACTTCAGATCCTGTGGCGTCTGGGAGTGACATGCGTTCTTGGAAGGATTCCTGGGGCAGGATTGCTCTGGCCTTCCAAACCGGGCTGATGGTCCTTCTTGTGCATTTACAGGCAATTTTGAAGTGGGAGTTCACATCGCTGACGTGAGCTACTTTGTTCCTGAGGGGTCTGATCTGGATAAAGTGGCTGCGGAGAGAGCCACAAGTGTCTACTTGGTTCAAAAGGTAAAAATTAGTCTCTAGTTTCTTGGTTTAAAAAACGTGCTTCCATTTAGTCTTTCTACTTTTTTGTTTTGTTTCCCTTTTCTCAAAAAAAGAAAAAAATTGTTAGGAATAGTAGTCTTGTCAGAATATCTTTCTCATATCTAATAAGGTCTTAAAAAAAGGACTGGGAGGATGCCTGGAAAATTGCTTACCCTCAGTTATTGCATATTTTCCTGAAGAGATGCCAAGGAAAGAAACATGTCTAATCTCAGAATGGCCCTGCCACGTAAGTGTCCCAAACAAGTGGTCAGCTTCAGAAAGAAATGAAAAATCCCTACTTTCAAACTATTGTTGCAAAGCAGGGCTCAGTAAACTCAGCCCACCTCAGCCACCAGTTTTTATAAAGTTTTATTGGAACCCAGCCACACCCATTCGTTCATGTATTGTCTATGGCTGCTTTCATGCTAGAACAGCAGATTGGAATGACAATTTATTACTTACTATAGGCCCTTTAAGAAAACTTTTTCTTTTTTTTTTTTTCCTTTTTTTGTCTTTTTTCGTGTCCGGCAACGGATCGCAACCCTCAGTGTCGTGCCCGTACTGCGACCGGCAACGGGATCGCAACCCTCGGTGTCGTGCCCGCACCGCGCTCAACCAGTGAGCGGACCGGTCTGTATATGGGATCCGAACCCTCGGCGGGAGCGCTGCCGCACTCCCAAGCACCGCACTCTACTGAGTGCGCCACTGGGCCGGCCCTTGAGAAAACTTTTTCAACCCCTGCTCTAAAGAGTGGATGCCAATCTGGTTCTGAACTGCCCTTTATAAGATAGCCATTGGAATCTCTCAGGTGGAAAAGCTAAGGGAAATTGGGCACTTTCTTCTAGTCCTGATTCCACCACTTCTGGTATGTCACTAAGTGTCTAAGACCTCCCTAGGCTCATCTGTGAAATGAAGGAATTGAACAGAATCATCTCAAAATGTCCTTTCCATTCTGGGGACCCGTACCTGGCACATCCATACAGGTAATCATGAGAATCCATTCCTTTAGCAAGTATTTATTGAACACCATTTCTCTGCCAAGCACTTCAGTAGGTGCTGGGAACAGTGGTGATGAAAGACTGTAAAAGAGATTTCTACCTCTCTCACTGTAGTTCACAAATTCTTCCAGGTTTCTTTCTCCTCCTTTTGACACTCCATTCATCTGCTCACTTGGCTCATCTTACTTTGGCTATATCTTGACTTTCACTTCTTGTCTAGCTTCCTTGAATTCAGTGGTCCAGCTTCGGAGCACTAACTTGAACTTTCCCTCCTCTCAAGCCCTGTGCCCTAGTACATGACTTCTGGTGTTTGTTCATTGACTGCACTAAGGTGAGGGGCATATCCCCCCCACCCACCCACACATACCAAGGCAGTCTGGGAAATGGATACCCTTTGCCTGGCTCCATCCTTCAGGGACAAGAGACCAACCCAGGTACCAAACCTACTCCATTCTAGGAACATCCAAGTGTCATCACTGAGGGAAAGGGTACAGCTGCCTGTGTGGTCTCTCTCCACTGCCTAATCTGGCCAGCAGCTCCCACTGCCACCACACCTATGTGCCCACACAACTGGCAGAAAGAAAAGCCTGGTAAACCATTGTGCTCTGGCTACTGCCTCTCTAACTCTTGGGGAAATTCATCCTGCTGCCTGCCCTAGATAAAGCTATTTAGTAGGGTACCAAGCTGTAGTTTTGAGGAAGCCACCAACATAGGGAGCCTGGAGAGTCCCTGGAAAGGCAGTTCTCTGAGGCTCTGAGCTTTATGACCTATGGATCTTGGCCCAAGCCTTGAGGCATTTCTGCAAGACTGTATTCCCCTTCTCCCAGTTCTCATTTATCTCTCTTCCCTTCCTCGCCCCTTTTAAAATAAGGGCTTGAGAAACTTGTGCTCCTGGCCACCTGAATCCCCACTTCCTGCCATTCCCCAGAATCAGTTGGCCCTTTTGTAAGTATGTTGTCTAGATGCTCTCAGGGCAGACCACTAGCGGTCTATGTACTGCTCACCCTGGAAATGTGCCCACCCTAGGGTCCCAGTAAAGCCAACCCCATGCTCTTATCATGCCTGGGCCTTGGCCATAGGGAAGAACGAGTCTCGTCCTGGCATTATAAAGGGGGTAGTGGATCTTTTTAAGAGCCACTATTTCCTGGATTCTGTTTTTGCAGCTAGAGGTCCAAAAACTGTTTTGACTACCTCATGTCAGTTCTGCCTCCTGGATGGCCGTGTGGCATCACCTTTATACTCACCACCTCCTCGTCACACCATTGCCCAGGATACCCAGTGAACATACCAACCAGCAGGAGTGTATTCAGACACAGAAACAGAGGAGCTTTGCCCACATTCCAAATGCACAATTGGCCTAGGGCCCAAGGCTTGTAAGTCCACCCAGCTATGATAGTATACTTCCTTTTCAAACCTGAAACCAAGGCTCTCTGCAAATAGACATGACAGCTGCATCAGGGGTTTCTTTTCTCTTCCTCTTTTCTGTGGAGCCCACTTCTTCCAGGACTACCCTGCTTCAGTGTGTCCATCATCTAAGGTTTCTGCCTGTTCCCACAGATCCAAGCCCATCTGTATCCACACTCTGATGCACAGAATTAACACACCTCCCACTTCAGCCACACCTGGCAACATGTGCAGCATGCCAGGAGATGGACTTCCAGACATACCTCTGCCAGGTCCAATAAACCATTGTTTTATTTGGTCTTTAAGTGCCCCAGCCATCTGCTAGCAATAAAAGCAGAGAATTGCTATTGAACAAAACGATTGTCACTCAAATGAATCATCATTCATTTCACCAGCCCAGCCTTGTATAGATCCTTCAGCATTCCCCTGTCTCAACACACAGTCCTCAATCTCTTATAACAGCACAGTCTTTCAAGAAGAGTGTGTTCTAGAATACCAGTACTCTAATTCTAGCAGAGTGCCTACGTGATGCTTACAAAGGCACTGGCAGTTCTGGAACAGAAGTCCTCTAGGATAATCCCAAAGTTCCTAGGATTTCTGGTATTTATAAATTGTTACTGAGAGTTTCCCTTATGTTTCCAACATGTCCACCCTCATAACTAATTTTTGAAAATGGAAGAGACTCTTTCAGGCTTTGATTGCAACCATGTCCTTTAGGGACTGAAGATCCTGTTGCCTGTGGCCAGAGTTTGGCTCCCCCAATCTATTTCAGGCCAACAGTTGACAGTGGTGTCTTCAACCCATGGTGAAGGTCACCTTGTCTCGTACCCTCTGCTGCTGCTCCAGAGGGAGCTAGCCCAGGTGGGCTTTCTTGTCACAGATGAGACCCAGAGCTGTCATCTGCTACGGTTGCCTTCAATAAGTAGTGGCCCTCCCTCCCCTACCCCATGACAGTACATTATGGATGACTACAACCTAGAATATTTGAACACCATAGTTCCCGGAGAACTGGACAGCTGGTTTCTTCAGGTGTTCAGCTTTGCGTGCCATTTATACTAGATGGCCAGAACTACCATGTAGGTATTGTCTGCCATACAGAATGGAGAGGGAGATGGAATTGGAGTTGATCAGAGCTGTAAAATTTTGAGTCAAAAGTTGCATAATCATCCAAACCCAGTTACAAGTAACCATGTCATGGACAATAGGTGACCTTCCCGCACAGTGGTGCCTCTAAGATCTAGAACCTTCAGGGACCACTCAATGAGAATGGCTGGCTAGCTGTATCCTCATGAGCAGGGGAAGTTCTATACCAAACTTTATTTTTGTCAAACAAACCATGTCCTTATATGGCTTCTGTGGACTGTTTAGACCTAAGTGAAGTGTTTGACTCCATTCCTCACAATGTCTATGACACCTGAGCCCAGGATGTGGGCAGATATAGAAAGCTTAAGGGAATGCAGCACAAACCTACGACCCATAAATATCTCTGAACATGAACATACTTGGCTTCTTCCCTGACCTCCCCTTTGTGGCCATGAAACCAAGTCCCTCACCATTCCATTGCCACCTATGTGAATGGCTTTCCTGGAGCACAGCTCCACATTGCTGGCCTTCAGTTTACATCTGTATTTTTGGAGGGCCTGTTTGGCACTTTTCAAGATAATATCCACCTGGCCTTTACTCATAACCAGACAGGACTTATTAACCTGATACCAGAAGAGTTATCTTTACTACTAAGAACGTTCCTTGTTCACAGTTTTTTCACTCCTTTATTTAATATCCCCATTCATAGTAACTGTAGCTTTATCTTCTGAGCTCCCCCAGCACAGGGTAGCCGGCCAATACCTAAGGAGCCATGAGTTGTCTAGGAGGACCCTGGATTTTCTAGCAGGCCATGGATGGGAATGAAGAATATACCATCCAAGCCTGGGTCTCACAAAGGACATCCATGTGGAAGATGCTGTTTGTTGCTTCTCTAAGTTCACACCCACCATCTGCTAGTACAAGAGCTGGAGAAAGTCATTGAATCCATGGCCTGCCAACTTCACCCACTCCTCGACAACTTCTCCACACTGCATCCAGCTTACGAACATTTCTTTGGACAGCCTGAGACAGGGAGCTCAAGTATCTTCTAGTTTATAGCACCTGACAATTTCATAACTAATTGGCATTTACTTTACTGCAAAAGGTGTGAGAAAGACAGGGAAACCAACTCTCAACTCAAAAATGTGTGGAACCTACCACTATGGCTACAGTAAAAAGATAGAAAATACCAAGTATCCACAAGGGTATGGGAACCCTCACTGCTTGGGGGAAGGCAAATTGGTACAACCACCTTGGAAAACTGTTAGACTACATACATACCTTGTGGTCTAGCAATTCTACTTCTAGATATGAACCCAATAGAAATGTATATATATTACAAAAGGAAGGTATAAGAATATTTGTTGGAGCAGTATTTGAAATAGCCAGAAAATTAAAAACCATTCAATACTCGTCACCTGTAGAATGAACAAATAAAGTGTGCTGTATTCACACAGTGGGATGCTGTACAGCAATGGGAATGAATGAACGACAGTTCTACACATGTAATGATGAAAGAAACCAGACCCAGGAGTGCTGACTATATGAATTTATTCATATAAAGTTCAAAAACAGGCAAAGCTAATTTATGCCTGTTAGAAGTCACGAGAGTGGTTACCATAGGGGGAGAGGGCCCAAGTGGTGGGGGCATTTCGAAAGAGTCTTGATCTGGGTACTGATTACATGAACATTCAGTTTGTGAACATGCATCAACCTTTTCATTTATGACTTGTGCACTTTTCTATATATGTTATACTTTAAAGTATATTGTTTTTACTTTGAAGCTTTTGGGGGGATGACCTCCCCTTCACTTTGGCTCCTTTTAGTATATGTACCCAGGCAAAGAAACCACATGGAAATCCAGGTGCCTTATTCTTAGCTGGACCCTCCTGAGAACACAGTTCTGACACTTGCTTGTATATTGACTCCACTCACTATGACCTCAGGTTGGAGCCATCCCATCCACACTTCCTGCCCCAAAATGCTGCTGGCCAAACCAACCCTTTGCCAGGCCCAGGGCCTCTTAGAGAAGGAAGATGAGACTCCAAAATCCCTTTTATCTACAAAAACTATAATGTTATGATGGACGGAGAAATAGAAGTAGGAATCTTTTAAACTTTAATGACCACATCAAGTGAATAAATGTGAAACATTCTCCCCATTTAGAAAAGTTTAATTCTACTCTTCAGATTTGAATATTTAAGAATTTTAGACACAGTTAGAGGTTTTTCCTTTAAGCAGGTGGCTTCCTCTTGTCCAGCTGCTGCATTCTCCTTTTATAACCAGGAATTATGTTTCAAAATCAGAAAACAAAAAAATAAAATTAGGTTAAATAACTAAGCTTGTTTCCTTTTCTGTTCTCTTTGCTTTGGTTTTGTGATTGTCACAGTTCTAGAATTTCTCTTTGGGACTGCAGAATAGCGGCTCTGCTGCTCAGATCTGAAAGTGGGGAGCTGGATGGAGGAAGGGCCTGTGCCTCTGCTGCCCGGCACTGCCTCCAGCTTGGCAAGAGCGAGTGGCGCCGGCCCGCAACCTTGGACAGCAGCAGCTGTGCGTTCTGATTCCTTTGAACCGCTGCTCTGACCTTTCTTCCTACTCGTTTTTGTTTCTTAAAGGACTGTGTCCAGGAACTTTTCTGCTGTTTTCACTTTACTTTGCCTATAAAGGTCTTAAAAGCTGGATGAGCTGCTTTTCCCCCCTCCAGATTCTCTGCTTTTTTATTTGGCACAATCATTTCTCTCAGCCTCATCACATGGGGAAGGGGGTGGAGTTGGGGGGGGGTTTCTAGTGATTTCCCATCTGCAGGGAATGTGGCACTGATTTCTTTTCATTCAGGTGCTGACCTAGAAGTGACTGATGTCAGAATTACAATATGAACTTGATTTGGGGAATTATCCCATGGAGTAGGGCAATACACAGTGAAACAGATCTTGAGTCCAAATACCATCTCACTGACGTTTAAATGAAATTCTTTTTGTTGAGATTTTACTCACAGTAATACTTATTTGGTTACTTTCAGGGTTACCCAGGCAGAAAGATAAATTTAAATAGTGTCCATTTAAATCCCATGAAAAAACAGTCTTTTTGACAAAAGATGGTTCTGTTAGGACGGGACAACTATCCACCTGAACTTAGGCCTGTCCTTCTCAGAAGGACATGACATCCGCCCAGTTAATGTCTCTCAACTATCTTCTCTGGGACAGAAATACAGTATAGTTGCAATTTTTAAGGTAATTTTAAAAATAAGTGAATTAAGTTTTAAAAGTAAAAGAAAACCTAAACAGTTGAAACCTAAACCTAATTTTTTGCCTGTTGGCCCAAGCACTTGTGTTATTTTAGGTGTGAAACAGCTCAAATGAAAGTTTGCCCATAAATCTCTATGATATTTTATTGGTACTGCTTTATAATAGAGATCAAAGATTGGGATTGGAAGCCTGTGTTAACTTAGAGTCCAAAGAGTTTTAAGATGTTCCTTTCTGACACCAGCAGGTTGTCAGAATATTGATGTTTTGTTAATGTCAAACTGTGTAGCAAAGAGTTGATCAAATTCTGAATTCATGGAAGTATTGATATGAAAAAGAAAACTCTCTAAACAGTGATGTTGGCCAGCAAATGAATTATCTATTTCCTTTAAGTTGTTTCAGCATGTAAGTGGGAAGCTAGCTGAGTATACCCTGTTGTTAAAACCTTCCAGTCCTTAGAGAAAAGGAGGAGAACTCACCAAGCTGCCAGGCTGCAGCTGGTGGGCGCTGAGGGTGTGAGGGAGTTAGGATGGGGAGCCGGCAAAGGCCTGGGCTGAAAGAGGCAGAAGAGCCCCCTGCGGCCCCTCCAGATAGTGGAGAGCCCCTGTGGGTTGTGGGCGTCTGGCCCCCACGTCACTGCTAGTCCTTCTGTTCATCCTTGCCTGTGTGATTGATGCTTCTCCTCTGTGGCCCTTTCCGTTGGTCACAGGGCTGTCCTGGCTAACCCGCTGCTGAACTTGGCCAGCTTGCCCGCTGTGGCTTTAGCAGATGTTTCTACTCTCTAAGGCTAATATAAGATTTTATAGTTTTGTTGGTACCCCCTCCCCACTGCCTTGGGCAGTGGTGTATTTACCCAAATGATCAAGAGAATGATCAATTTCTTCTCTTTTTTCTTAGAAAGTCAGTGTCCTGTCATCAGAGTGACTTTTTTCCACGGCCAGCTTTTAAGCTCTGCTCTGACCCAACTTTGGTCCTGGCCCTGTAGCATGCTTAAGAAGACCTAGCATCCTTCAAGCCCCTTTTCCTTTTCTGCTGCCTGAAGTACTTTTGAGTCTTCATCTACTTAGCATTTATCAAGTTCCTGCTGTGTGCCAGGTTCCAGGGGGGGTAAAGATGAGACAGAGGCTGGTCTTGGACAGGGGAAGTCAGATGAGGTGGGCATTTAACAAACAACGGGTGATGTTCTGGGCTACCTTCTGTTACAGGAGTTACCCCCAAGGTGAGGAAGTATTCTAGAGGAGAAAGAAGTTGTATCTGTCTGGGTTTTTGATAAGAGAGGAGCTTCTACAAGAACCAAGAGGCTTCACAATGCAATTGGTTTTTGAACAGTGTTTCAAATTTTGAGTGCAAAATTTATAGACAGACAAAATTAGGTAGGGAGGGCATTACAGGCAGAGGCTAGAAAAAGCAGGGAATATTCAAGGAACAGTATGTAGTTGAGAATTGCTGGGGTATGAATGTCAGGGGGAGCCAAGAGATGAATACAAAGAGAGGTCTGAGTAGCGAGCTAAGGAGTTTGGACTTTATCTTGAGGGCAAGTAGGGAAGATATAGGATCTGCCTCGACTAGGATAGAAAATCACCTTAGAACCCCACGTGGTTGAAGCAGAGTGTGGCCTGAGGCAGAAAAATTGTCATCGGTATCAGGGCCCTTTCTCCCAGTCACATCTCCTTGAGGCTTTGAGTAACCACCCCAAAATAGACAAATCTTTGCTCACAGAATCATAATAGAGTTTACCAATGTGGTAGTGTCTAAATGGACCCCAGGAGAGCTAGGGCAATACATGTCTTCAGCCTAGTGCCAAATGGATATCCTGAACAAGCAGCATTTCACAGCCACCCCACATTGCAGTCCCCTCCCAATTCCAGCAATCCGTATCACACAAGAAGAAGGGAGAGACAAGAGTAGGGAAATGGGAGAAGTCAGCTCCCAACTGTTTTCTTTGCCATCCCCTTGCAGATACGGTACAGGGGTTGCTTCCCCTTTAGAGCTCTTGGCTACTTGTGACACTTGGCCACTGAACATGGAGGGTCCAGGCTTCACTGAAGACCTCTTGGCCCCACTGAATGTGTTGAGGCTCTCCCTCATTCACAGGACAGGCAAAAATCCAATTACTGAGTTCAGCTCACTAACTATTGGGAAGGTAAATTCAGCATGTCCTAATATGAATAGGACTGCACATTATCTTTGGATGGAGGTTAGTAAGTAAGAAGATGCAGAAGTCTGGAGAATAATAAAGAAGTCTTATCCAGAATAATTTCCACTCTAGGACTCTGACACTGGCTTGGGAAACTATTCAAATATATCTTGAGAGAGAAAGAAAGACATGTCTACACTTGAACAGTGGAAGATGAAGAGGAAAAGACTCATTAGAGAGATTTGGAATGTAAGATCTATAGGACTCAGGAACTGGTTGGATGTAGCAGGCAGAGGAGAGTGGAAGAGTCCCAGGGAGGGATGTGTGAGTGTATGAGTGATGTGGGGACGTGTGATGTGGCGTTTTTGTTTTGCAGGTGGTTTCGAGGGAGGTTTTTTGGCTTGCTTGCTTGCTTGCTTAACTGGGGACAGGGTGTTGCTTTTAACAGAGATAGGAAATATAGATACAGGAGCAGGTGAAGGGAGGAAAATACTAGACTTTTTCTTCTTCATGGGAGTTGGAAGTGTCCATGGGACTTCCAGAGAGCAACGCTCGAGAGGGATCTGGAGTTACAAGGAGAGGCGTGGCTAGAAATGCAGACTTGGATGGGTAGTGGTAGTACAAACTCAGGGCTGAAGGAGACCCTGGGGCAGAACGTGCAGCGAGAAGAAAGGAGAGCGAAGGGCAGAGGATGACAAGCACCAGCACTGAAGGAGCTGGACAAGGAACGGAGTCCGTTAGTTCTGTATTTTAAAAAATATATGCACCTAAAATATGTGATAGTTTACCTGACGTAGTCATGTGTACACAGAAAAAAGACAAAGGTTTTATACCAACACGTTAACATTGTGTATTCTAAGGGAAGAGGGCCTCAAAAGGTTTACATTTTAATGTTTTGGTTTGGTATGTAAAAGTTCTACAATGACTGTGTAATTTTTGTAATTAAAAAATGTTATATTGGGTTGAGGAGTGAAAGGAAGGTAAGAATGAAGCTAGGAAACATAAACTATTTTGAGAAACTTATATGAGAAGTGAAGGGGAGGATCTAGGCTAGGGAGTGGTGCTTGTGTTGAGAGTGGGCAATGCTGACCTCGTTTTTATGGCCCACAGGGAGAGAGAGACCAGCTGAACGGGTAGCTCCTTTAGAAAAGCTGAAGGGTGCTGGGGGATCAAAAGCACAGACAGAGAGCTAGCCTTTGGACAGGGAGGGTGCTCATTGTGACATAGCAGGGGACCAAGGTACACATGTAAAGTGAGGGGGCCTGGGGTCAGGAGAAACTGGCCAAAGGAAAAGAACTGGAAGGGTGTCTGGGAGGGGTTGAGTCTGACAGTCAGTGTTCTCTGTGAAGAAGAGTTGAGATTTTCTGCTGAGAAAGAGTGAAAAGGCAGTCCGGTAGGAGGTTTGAGGGAGTAATAATGTTTGGAATCGAATCTGAAGGACATGGAGAAGGAACTAACAAAGACAGGTGAAAGGCTTGCCAGCCCCACAGAGGCAAGAGCAAGGGGGATGAAACACCTTCGCATGGCCCAACAGTTTTCCCTGTCACTGTTGAGCTAGGAATTGCAAAAGCAGAAAAGGCAGATTGCATCGTGGGGTTTTTAGAGTTGGAACAGTGGAAATGAGGGAGTTTAAGAACTTCGAAGGAGTTATCTATGTCGTCCATACTTAGTAGTGAAGCTAATGAGGGCAGGACAAAGGACCAGCCTGGGGGAAAATATCAAGGGGTCAGAGGATGCATACGCATTCACACAATGCTCATGACAGTTAGGAGTCTCTCACTCCTGCAAAGACCTTTTGCAGTCGTACATAGTGTTCTACACTCAGCACCCTGGCTCAGAATCTCTCCAGGACTCCAGGTACCGTGGCAGGCCTCACATAGCCGATGCATGTGTGTGGACTGTCACGCCATGGTCCAGGCAGGGCTTCCCCTGACGTAACAGGACTTGTATTTGAGGAAGCAGTTTGTCGGAGGAGGCCGCCTGCCTCTCCAGCCCTCCTACGCGGGGATCCCTGCTGAGCACAGGGTTGTGGGCGAGCACATTCACAGTGACCCCAGCAAGAATCGGGCCCAATTTATGAGAGGCCGTGAGGTGCCAAGCCACAACTGTGATTGTAACCTCTTAATTCCTTTTCCTTTGAAAGAAGAATAACTGTATTTACAAAACTGTAGGGACATAAAGACTTTTCTCTGGATTCCATCTGAATTCTACCTCAAGATCTGGTGAAAGTTCATTAAAAGGAATGCTTTTTAAAAAGTAAATATAATTATACTACCCAAAAAGTTTTAATGTTTAGCTTCTTCATGAGCATGTAGGCTCTTTTGGCATCTGACCATTGCAGTGTGAATAGTGTAAAATGTCTTATGTATAAGAAAGATAAAGAACACCAAGTAATTTTTATAACCTGGGTAGCCATTGAGTGTGCTGATAGTTTTTAGGAGGGAGTAGCCAAAGTTTACCATATACTTAAAATACTAGTTACCTATGAGATTTTTGTAAAAATGCTTAAATAGAAGTCTATCGTGTATTTCATATTTTACATGATGCAATAAACAGTAAACTTAGAAAAAGCAGGTTATTTATTTCCTAGACAGAAGTCAGTCAGCTGCAAACTACAAGTGCCAGCCGTGTGTCATTGCTGGATAGAGAAACAGGAGCAAGACTTCGTCCTTGTTCCTGAGAATCTCCAGGACCTAGTGGAGAGTAGCGGCATTTGAAAAAGCAGGATGTAGTGTGGTGAATGCTGTGGAAGTGTTGTGGAGGAGTCTGGATAAACCTTCTAGAGATGACAATAAGCTGAATCCAAAAGGACGTATAAATGTTTGCCAGGTGTAAAACATCCAGGAAGGTGTTCCAGAAAGAGGGAACAACATGTGCAGGAGCTGGAGCAGTCTGCAGGCACGGCAGGGGAGGAGGCTGCAGTAGGAATGCTCCCGTGGCTGGCATGTACAGTGCTGGATAGGAGGGCCGGGGCCAAGGCTAAAGGGGAAGGCTGGGCCAGGTAACAGAGGACCTGGGGCGCCATGGGCTGGCCAGTGAGCTGACTTGTAGTGAACATCTTCAATATCGTTTTACTGATGAGAAAACCAACACTCAGAATTGTACTAAGTTGCCCAAATTGTGCAGGAAGTGGTGGGCCCAGGATTAGACCCCAAGTCTCTCTGGTGTCAAAGTCTTTTTGCTCCTTTGCTCTTTTTCCTGCACCATGCCACTGATGAGTCTGCACTTCACTCAGTTGGTTAATGGTCTTTCGACCTTGTTTGTTTGTTTTTTTAGTAGTGAAGCCCTTTTTGCAAATAAAATCTTCACTTGAAACTCTAATGTATAAAAACAGATCAGATTTCGTTAGCATAATTAGCATAAATTTATTTTATATTTAAATTTATAACACCAGATCAATTAATGAAAGTGGTGGCTTTCTTTTTAATAAGCTCTTTCATTTTATAATACTTGTAGATTTACAGAAAAGTTGCAAAGATAGTACAGAGAGGTTTCATATACCCCACACCAACCTCCCCCATTGTTAACATCTCACATTAACAGGCTGCATTTGTCATAACTAAGAAACTGACATGGGAAGATTACTATTAACTAAACGCCATACTTTATTTGGATTTCACCAGTTTTTCCATCAATGTTCTCGTTCTGTTCCAGGGTCCAGTCTAGATCCAAGTTGCAATGACTTTCTTTTGACAAACATTAAAACATGAAGTCAGGAATTATGTTACTTTAGCAGATGCTCAGCTTTGTGACTTAAAGTAAGATACTGCCTAGAACTCTTAGAAAAAATACTGTCTGTAAAAAACAATAAAAGGTATTAAGTCCTGGACTAATATCATTGCAACAAGCATGCTAGATGAGCACCCATCTACCAAGATACAGGTGGTATAATTATCTGATACAGCAATCCAGAGAAGAATGCAAGAATGCACACCCAGCAAACTTGATTTAGTCTTAGTTAGCTCAGGCTCCCACAACAATTTACCATAGACTGGGTAGCTGAGACAACAGAAATCTATTTTCTCACAGTTTTGGAGGCTAGAAGTCCCAGATCAATGTGCTGGCCAATTCGTTTCCTGGTGAGGGTGCTCATCCCAACTTGTGTATGGCTGTGTCCTCACATTGCCTTTTCTCTGTGCCTTCTTGCAGAGAGAGTGTGTGTGCTCTCTCTCTCTCTCTCTCTCTTCTTCTTATAGAGTCACTAGTCCTATTGGATTATGGCCCGACCCTTATGGCCTCATTTAACCTTAATTACCTCCTAAAGACCCTATCTTCAAGTACAGTCACATTGGGGATTAGGGCTTCAGTGTATGAAGTGGTGGTGGTGGTGGTGGTGGTGGGGTGTGTGTGTGTATTTATAGTCCATAGCATAGTCCAAAGGTTGAAATTATGAAATTATGCAAAATCTTTATCATTCAGTCATGAGATGGTATGGTATTGAAACTTTCCCCCTGAATTCTAGAATTTACTTTTTCTTGCCAAAGATATTTACTGTACTGAAGCAGAATACAGGTACAGATACTTCACTCAGAATAAGAAACCACTAGGATTTGTTTTGATTTTTGCAGATAAAGAAATGTAAGTAGCTAAATTTACCTCAACTGTGGCATAGTTGCCCCTCTTGCCTGTCACTTCTCAGCTGGCACAGGGTTACAGGGTTACCCATGCTCAAAACTGCAAATCAAGTAGATCCACTGTAAATGTGTTGAGGAAATGGCTGGCAATGCTGATGTTTTTAGTTTTGAAAGGTGAGGTGGATGGTAGTGCCATTAAACAAGAAAAACATGGGAAAAGGAACAGATTTAAAGGTAAAGGGGAAAGAGTTTGAAATATCTTCAGGAGATATAGGAAGAGATCATCATTTCATGTTTGGAATCTTAGAAAAAACAAGTAATAATCCGGGACAACTGTAAGTCATTATTTAAAAGTAAGTTAAATGTTTTAGTTAAAGAGGGTATACTATTGACTCAGTTTATTATCAGATAGAAAGATCAATAAGGAGAGGCCATTTAAGCTGAAAAAGCTACAAAATGACTGACTGGTTGACCACAGTACTCATCTGGGAAACCTAGATTTATGAACCTTTAAGTTTTATTGCTATAGTGATATTTTATTAGTGTACTGTATTCTGTTAATGTTCCAACATACAATTTGGTAAATTGTGGTATGTTCAATTACTAAAGCATTGATTTGACAATAGCCTGATTTTCCTTTGAGGGAACCCTGTCAGGATTTTATACTCAACCCTTAGGTTCCTAACTGTGTAGTTCAACTAGAATAGTTATATACAGAAGTACAGGTCTTTCTTGAGTCTAGTTTTTGTAGATAGTAAAATGTGGCAATTTTTCATTGCTGCAACATAGTTTTACCTTCTGTTACCAGCTGTTCTCATTTTCTCAGCTCACATTCCCATTGACTCTAGAGGCTCATGGAAGAGTATAAGGTAGTGTGGTCATTCTGCAGAGTCTTCAGGGAACAGAGCCATCTCCATATTCAGCTAGCTATGGAAAAGCTGAGTCTGTTCACCAAAACTCTGCCCTCTGGGCTTCTCCTAAGCCTGGGACAAAATCCTGCAGTTTGGGGAAAGGTGCTCATGGGCCTGTCCTCTGTTTACAGGTGGTTCCCATGCTTCCCAGGCTGCTGTGTGAGGAGCTGTGCAGCCTCAACCCTGGGACCGACAAGCTGACTTTCTCTGTGATCTGGACACTGACTCCAGAGGGCAAGGTAACAACTTACATGTTATGGTTCTTTCTGTTCTTACCACCGTTCCATTCTGTGAGTCATGGTAAGCACCCATCATGTGCCTGGCACAGGGCTGGAATGCCATGGTGGTAGGATGAGGGAAGTATGGGGCAGCCACCATAGACAAGAAATGTAAGAGCCACTACCTCTGAAGAGCTTCAGTCCCATTTAGAAGGCAAGACTAACCCTAAGCACTTCAAAATGAGTTACCTGTTTCTTGTCTATTAGCAGGTGAAGGAAGAAATTGAGTAAGCAAAGTAATGTGGGATAGGCTTAGTGCAGGAGATGGGCTTTAAGTGAAGGTGAGTGTGGATTAGCAAAGGCAGGGGGCCCCCTAAGCTGCAGTTAGGAGAGCAGAGCCTGTTTGGAGGAGGATTTGAGAAAGAGTGGGGGAGTTTGCATAGGGGGCTTGGAATCAAACTATGGAGTCTCAAATACCAGTCACAAATGAATGGTAGGTGTTGGGGTTTATCTGAAGTGTCATGAGAAAGGTGACATTTTAGCACTATTAATGCTGCATTATCATGGATGACTGGAGGTTTGAAGATGAATCAACAGGGTAGTGCTGTAATCCAGGCACAGGGTGATGAAACTGCAGACTAGGAATAGAGGGGCATTCTCTAGACATAGGGAATAAATGAGACAGATAAATGAAAGATGACTCTAGGAAAACTAGTCCCCTCCCCCAAAACAGAAATAACTCTAAAAATCCAAAAATAGGGTAATGATTAAGTAAGCTATGGTACCTACTCAATGGAAAACACAATTGCTAAAGCTGTTTACGAAGACCATGGAAGAGCATGGGAAATATTTATGCTGTAATATTAAATGGAAGTTAAAAAAAAATTATAAAGAGGTTCCAAATAAAGATGGAGAATTTAATACCCACTTTTACTTTCATACCCTTCCAAAACCTCACTAAAACAACAGTAAAGAGATTATTTTTTAAGACATAAACCACAAAGACAAAGAGAGTGGAAGAGGAGACAACAGCAACAAAATTTTGGAAGCTGAGTAGCAGATGGATGAGTGTTAACTGACTTAGCAGTCCTGAGAAAGCTGAATCCTGAGCCAGCAATAGAGAAAGCCAAGAAACAACCCAATTTACATAGCAAAACCCTAAAAACGTTCGGAAATTGACAGCACCAGGTAACTGTGGAAGGTGGGGGAGGGGTGGCTGAAAATGAGGCAAACAGCAGCATTGGTTGAAAGTTTATTTTAAAAGATTGCCCCTCCCATAACTTAGCAAAAGACCAGAAATTTATTCTCTGGACAGTATAAGGTAAGGAGAGTCTGAACTAGGGGATACCAGATAAACTTGTTGGTAGTGGTACATTAAGGAAGATTGAATAAATGTTGGCATACTGAATGTTAAGAGTCCTAGCTTGTTTTTCCCAGCCAACCCCAGAATTCTGGTAGCCAGGCCTGTATCCGTGAGTCAGGAAATGGGAAAATCTTTTTATGAGGAATCTGAGTAGTGAAGAATAAAGATTTAAAAATACTAATCTTAAGAGTTTCCCAACTGACAGCTCAGCTATTTCTCCCTACAGTAAAGCTTAAAGACAGTAAGCTCCACCTACACAATCAGAGCTTTTTAAGATTTCATCAAAAAATCAGCTTTGTAAGATTTTATTTTCATGTATGAAGAGACAACCAAGTGAAAAGCCTTTAATATGAAATAGGAAGACAGGGGGCTGCCCGGTTAGCTCAGTTTGTTAGAGCATGGTGTCATAACACCAAGGTCAAGGGTTCAGATCTGAACTGGCCAGCCACTAAAAAAAAGAAAGAAATATGAAGACAAAATAAACAGAAAAAAAAGCAAGTGGAACAAAACACACTAAACAGGGAAGGAAATTATCATTTATATCCTTAGATAATTTTTTTGAAAGCGTATATCATAAGATCTATAGACTTAAAAAAAGAAACATTTGGATGATGAAAAAAAGAGCTCTTGGAAATTAAAAACAGCAAAGAAGAGATGAAGAAGATTCAAGATTCTGTTTGGAAGATAAAGTCAAAGAATTGACCCAGAAAGAGATAGAAAAGATGAGAAAATTAGAGGACCTATCTAAGATATCCAACATCTATTCAATGAGAATTCCAGAAACAGAACAAAGAAAACAGAGGGTAAGAAATGATCAATGAAATAATTCTAGGAAATGCCCCAATACTAGAGGATATGACTTTCCAGATTGAAAGAGGTCCTTGCCCAGCACAGTGGTAAAGGCACATCATCCCCAAGACCACATCATCGTAAAACTTCAGAACACTGTGAACAAAGAAAGGATCCTATGGGTTTCTAAGAAGGAGGAAGGAAAAACTCATGTAGAATAGATCAGAAATCAGAATAACTTCAGACTTTTGTACCAGAACCCTAAGAACTAGGTGACAGTGAACAAAGCTTTCTAATTTCTGAAAGACTATGATCTCCATGCTAAAATTCAGTACCCAGCTAAGGTATTTTCAGACATGCAAGGTCTCAAGAAAAAGGTACCTTTTATATGCCCTTTCTCAGGAAGCTTCTAGAGGATGTACTTCACCAAAATGAAAGAGTAAATCAAGAAAGAGGAAACCAACACAGAAAAGAAGGGAAGGAATTGCCTAGATCACTGGCAGCAAACCTTTCCTGTACAAGGCCAGGTAGTAAATATTCTAGGCTTTACGGGCCGTATGGTCTCTGTGGCAACTACTAAGTTCTTCCATTATAGCAGAGAGTGGACAACATGTAAATGAATAAGCATGGCTGTGTTCCAATAAAACTTCATTTAAAAACAAGTGACAGGCTGGATTTGGCCCACAGACTATAATGAGCTGACACTGGCCCTAGATGATGGTGAAGAAAGTTCCAAGGGTAACAGCTGTACACAGGCATGGAAGGCAGCTAATCCAGGTTGGAGCAGATCAGAAGGATCTAAGAGAGATGTCTTTGAGAAAATGAAATAGTTAAAATATCTGTGTCTGAATTTCTTGAAAGATTATAAAGACCAAGTTATCAAACTTTGGTCTTACAGCCCATTGCACTTAAAAAATTATCGAGGACCTCAAGGAGCTTTTGTTTATCTGCATTACTGCTGTTTACACTATTACAAATTAAAACTGATAAAAATTTTAAATATTTTAATTAAAACAGCAGTAATAAACCTATTATATGTTAACATAAAAACATTTTATGAAAAATAACTATTTTCAAAAAAAAATTAGAGCAATTCGTCTCATATTTTCACAAATACCCTCATGTCTGTTTTGAAGAAGACATTAAACTGAATCCTCATAGATGCTTCTACCTTCAGTCTTTTGGAATAAGTTGTTTTGATTGAGTATATGAAGAAAATCTGACTTCAGGAAGATATGGAAAAAAAAGGAGTACTTTAATAACTTTTTCAGATAATTGTGGATATTCATCATTGTGCTAAACCAAAATCCAACAAATAGTTTCTTAAAAGTTAGTTGCAATCTAGAATCTGAAACCACATCTTTTATGGACTGAGATTGTGTTGTTGCTCTAAAATTCATATGTTGAAGCCCTAATCCCCAGTGGGACTGTTGGAGATAGGGCCTATAAGAAGGTAATTAAGGTTAAATGAGGTCATAAGGGTGGGGCCCTAAGCTGATAAAATTAGTGTCCTCATAAGAAGAGACACAAGAAAGCTTGTGCTCTCTCTTTCTACCATGTGAGGACAGAAAGAAGGCAGTTGTCTGCAAGCCAGGAAGAAATCCCTCACTGGGAACCGAATTGGCTGGCACCTTGATCTTGAACTTCCAGCCTTCAGAACTGTCAGAAATAAATTTCTGTTGTTTAAGCCACCCAGTCTATGGTATTTTGTTATGGCAACCCTAGCAGATTAATACAGTATCAACTGAACTTTTTTTACTGGGTTACATAAAATTCCACTGGCATATTTTACACTTCAAATGGATCTTTTACTTATGAATGATTTTTTAACATTATGTATTGGTCATGTAGAAAACATTGGCTTATTATGCTGATCTTTTCAATGTGAACACATTTCATTATATAATATCAAAAAGTCACATTTGTTAACATCACTACCAATCTTATCAGAAAAGTCTTTAAGTATTAGGAAAATGTCAAGCTTATATGTCAGGTACAGAGTTACTAAAATTCTAATTTTTGTGAAAGCTTGAATTTTATCATTGTCAATAAACAATGTCAGTTGTTTTCCTTGAAGTGCCATATATCCAAGTCTAAATAACTACGGTTTGTATGTCAGTTGTTTTTTCAAGTAAAAATGGTGTTCCATAAAAAAAGCGATCAGTTCATCTCACAGCTCAGTTACATCAGTGCTTCTCCTCAAGATGACCATCATATTTCTGCATGCAGCATAAGTGGAAAACAAGTACTCAAGGGTTGAGACATAATAAAATTAATAACTTTTACTGCTCCATTAAGAACATTCTTAAGGGAACTAGCTTTTTTTTTTTTTAACATGAGTGTGAGGTAGTGAAGAGTACAGTAACCACTGGTATGTTTGTCGCCATTGCCTGATTCATTGCCAGGGCAACAGCAGTTTTACATGCCAGTGGTTTTGTATGATCAGTATAAATGTCAGCACGTGGAAAAGGGCAAATAATGCTGTGGTATTATTATGAAAATAGTTTAGACATCATAGACTCCTGAAAGGTCTCAGTGACCCCAAGGAGTCCATGGACCACCTTGAGAACTGCTGTTTCAAATAGTTGGTGGAGAGTTTGAGATGAATTTATATACATAGTATGCAGATAAATCAGGCAAATTAAAACAAGACAATTATTAATTCCAGTGAAAATTTTAAAAATGTGTAAGAATGAAAAGTAACACAGTATTGCAGCACTCTTCACAATAGCCAAGAGCTGGAATCAGCCCAAATGTCCATCATCGGATGAGTGGATACGGAAAATGTGGTATATCTACACAATGGAATACTACTCAGCTATAAAAACGAATGAAATACTGCCATTTGCAACAACATGGATGGACCTTGAAAGAATAATATTAAGTGAAACAAGTCAGGCAGAGAAAAAGAAATACCACATGTTCTCACTTATTGGTGGGAGCTAAAAAAATAAACAAATTAATTCACCCACAAACACACACAAAAACACACACACAAAAAAACCGGGGTGGGGGGTGGGGAAGAAGATATAACAACTATACTTTTTTGAAGTTGTTACAACAAGCAAACGGAAAGGACATTCTTGGGGGGGACGGGAGAGAGGGAGGAGGGAGGGAGGTGTCGGCGATGGGCCATAATAATCATATACATTGTATATTGACAAAATAAAAATTTAACGAAAAAAAAAAAAAGAAAAGTAACACAGTATTTACATAACCATAGTCGTATATTGATCAAGTAAATTCTGATAGTTATGATGTAACTATATTGGGAGGATGAGAGGCTGGAACAGTAATTTAGTTGAGGGGAAGAGAGTATGTCTGGGAAGGAAAAATAAATTTTCTTCTTCTGTAGTGAAAAGTTTGCAAATAATGCCTAAATATCAGGAAGTAGCAGTCAAGCAGGTTATATAGAAATATGGAAGTTAACACCAAAATAGTTAAAGAAGGTAAAAGTGATTACCCTTGGGGAGGGACAGAGGAGGGAGAGGAATAGTGTGGGCTGGTGTTTTTATAACAGGTTTTTAAAACTATTTGACTGTTTGAACTGCTTTAAATTTTTTTATTTCTCTTTGAAGAAATTCAAACATACATGAAAGTAAAGAAAATAGCACAATAAACCCACCATCCCCTTCTCCCAGATTCAACAACTGTCAAGATTTTTTTATTTTGCTAAAGTATTTTAAAACAAATGACAGACATGTCATTTCACTTGTACATATTTCAATATGTGACTCTAAAAAATTTTGACATTTTCTTATATAACTACATTGCCATTTGCACACCTAACAATGAATACTAATGCCTTGGTGTTGTCCAAAAGCCAATCCATAATATATTTCCCTGATTGTCTCCAAATAATTTGTCTAAATTAGGATCAAAACAAGTTACACACATTATGTTTGTTTTTAGTGGTGGTAAAATGTTCCTTTTTAAGATTTAAGAGACAAACATTATCTGAAATGCAAAGAAGGAATGGTGAAGACAGTATGCCAGCAATCAGATTTGGGTGCGGGTGGGAGCGTGAATGGGGGAAAAAAATGAATGGAAAAAGACCAGAAGGAAATAAAACAGAATGCCAGTCATGGTTGTATTTGGGTAGTGATAAGTAATTTTTTCTACTTTTTTGTATTTTCTAATGCTTTTTGCAAACATGTATAACTTTTATGTTTTAATAAATGCTTATTTTTTGTGAAAGTTTAAGTAGAAAATAAAAGCCCAGAGAAGAAAATTAACTTGAGTCAACAGAAAAGAACTTTGAGTCTGAATTATGCCTGCCAGGGTCAGACCCAAGAAATAAAGAACTGTCTGATCTAATGAGCTTCTGAAATATGAGGGCCATAAAAGAAGCACTAGAAAGCAGCAAACTCTGAAACTCAGTTGGCCCTTGGGGTTTCTGTTGGAGGCAGTGTCTGGTGCCCAAGCCTCTGGCATGGAGGGCAGGAGAGCAGGTCCAGGAGGGGTACTGGACCTCAGTACAAACCAAGCCAAATGGGAAGTACGAGGGTTTGGATTAGGGACAGAGTTGTGGGGCAGGGCCCTCTAACAACCCTCCTTGTACTGTGGTTATCCAAACACCCTACCCAGACCAAGGGACCACATGAAGGTAGACCTGGTTGGTTAGTCCTGGGATGCAGTGACAGATGAGTATCTCTTACCCATCGTCAAGATGGTGCTTGTTCAAGACACTGTCAGGGAAAGCCTGAGTTAAGCAAGGGGAGGGAACAAAGTTTGGATCCAGATGGGAGGGTCAGGGAGCCAGAGCAGGCCGGAAAGAAAGGGGTAGTCCTGCATCAAGAATCCAAATGAATGAAGAGGAGGGTCTCTGAAGCCTGTGTGGCCAAAGCTGAGCCTGGATTTGCATGTAGTGGTGGCTTCTCTTGGTGTAAGTTCTTGGACTTAATTAGAAAGAGCCAGAACAGGGCCAACAGCATCGTGCTGTCACTACTACCACCTCTACATGGCCGCCAATCTCACCTGGAGTTGAAATGGGTAAAGCTTTGTATTTCCTTAGTCTACTGGAATGCCTTACTTTCTGGAACAGGCACGGTCAGCTATAGAAAGGCAATTTCAACTTTTTTTAATAATCAGTAGATATCTTTAAACATCCACAAGAAAATCGTTTTTTTTTTTAATACCCAGTAGACGTCTTTAAACACCCACAAGAAAATCTTGGATATTTATGCTTTCATTAAGCCAGTGCTCAGATTTTTAGGTCAATAAACTCTGAAGAATCTATTTTTAATACCCAGTAGACGTCTTTAAACACCCACAAGAAAATCTTGGATATCTATGCTTTCATTAAGCCAGTGCTCAGATTTTTAGGTCAATAAACTCTGAAGAATCTATTTTTAGCATATTTCTCACAGATTATGAGAACATTGTTCTGTAATCTAGACTGGTTATATATTGTCACAAGGGAAAACTCACCCAATTAAATCTTGTGCTTTGTAAGAGGCGTCTCTGGTACCATGAAATCCCCTCTGACCATGTCAGTCCAGTGGTCTCGTTACCTCCTGAACACCTCTAGCACTTCTGTCTCATTTGGCTGTCAGGAGTATAACATCCTGCAAAACAAAGACCAGGTCAATGTGCCCCACCCATCAGAGGGATCTTAATTGGAAGTCACCTCTGTGAAAATACTCATGTTAAACTTTAAAGAAGGTCACATGCAACGAATCTGACTTGGTAACTAAGTCCTTAGGCCTTAAAACCATAGAATCGCAGGATCTTGGATCAGAATAATAAAGGAGAAGGGTCTCACAATTAGTAGTTTGCATCTCCTGCAACATCCCTGCCATGTGCTGTCCAGGATCAGTTAGGACCTAGAGTGTACTCTGGAAGTTGCCCGTTTCTGCCATTTACTAAACCCATGGAGTCATTTTGACTTTGGTCTTTATATTACCCCCCTCATCCAGTCTGCCAGTGAGTCATCTCAGCTTTGCCTTCTAAATAACTCTAGGATCTGGAGTTATTGTCACTACCAGCACTGGGTTCAGGCTACTGTCTCTCACCTGGACTGATGCAGTCGCCTCCTAACTGTTCTTCCGGCTTCAACTCCTGCCCCACTTCATCTTTTCCCCACACGACTGTCAGAGTGACCCTTCTAAATCTTAAATTAGGTCTTGTCTCTCCTCCATTAAAACTCTCTAATCTCTCATCCAGCATAAAAGCCAAAAAGTCTTCATAATGGAATTTTTCCCCCTGTTCTTTTCTCCCTGTCTTCTCTTCTAAAGATGCATAGACTCCAGAGTCTTCTTGGGACCAGACTATCTTCTCATTTCTTGGAGCATCTCGCTTGCATGGGAGAAGCTGGCTTTTATCATATAACTGAGCTCTCTGCTATGCAGCAGTTCCCCATCCTCAGCTTCCATGTCCTGCCCAACTTCTAACATCCTTCAAGTCTCTGTCCATTCCTTGTAGCCCTAGGGAAACCTTTCTACTCCCTGCCTAGCACCTCCCATTTTGAGAATTAGACATTGTAAGAGAATTACGGAATGTACAAGGTTGTCTTTCTTCAACTGAGTTTTCAGTGCTAGTTAGGGATCCTTTTATCTATTGTTAATATAACTGTTCCAAATCTTTATTCTTGGGCTCCAGCCTTGAGCCTTGCCTTTAACTCCTCTTTCCTTCAAGACCCACAGTTCTCCCCGATGACTTTCATTTTTCCTTCTTGGAAACCAGAGAGGCTAGCCAGCTTGCTCTGCTGAATTGCCCCCTTCCACATTAAAATCACTCTCTGCCTTTCTCCATCCTTTCCCCTCTTCATGCAGTGAAAATGCTTCTGTTCCAACCTGAGTTTAAACCCTGTGTTCTCTAGATCTTTTAATGGCATCAGCATCCACCGAGCCACTCAGACTTTACATTGCTAGCCTGCTTCACATCTGCCACATCCAAGCAGTTCCAAGGGCTAACAGATCTACCTTTGCAAAGTGTCTCTAATCAATTTTCTTTTTTATTACCACAGTCACTGCCGGTTCAAGTCTTTGTCATCTTGCCCTAAGACCACTGCAATAGAGTAGTCATGGCCTCTCTATTCTGTTTCCCCAATGGAGTTAGGTGACTTTCTGGAAGCTGAATCTGGTCTGCTTACACTAGTGCTCAGCATCCTCTGACAACCTGTCACAATTAGCCACAGCCCCACTGCATGACCATCTCCCAGCCACTTGCCGGTCCCCTCAGCCTGTTTGGCCCACTGTGGAGTTGGTGCACTTCTAAGACTGCATATGCTTCCTCGTCTTCCCTGAATGTCCTTCTCAGCTCTGCCAGGAAGACTCATCCTTTGAGGTCCAGCTAACATGCTACTTCTTCCAAGAAATGTCATTCATTCATTTAGAAAATATTCATTGGATATTTGCTATGTGCAGACACTGTACAAGGTATTGAAGATACAGAAATTAAATATGTACCAAAATGGAAACAGTAGCAATCTCCTGATGGTGGATTTATAGATTTTTTCTTCTTTTTCCCACCTGTATTTTTTTTTCCTACAATGAATGCATATTAACATTATAATAAGAGAAAAATAAAAATTATTCTGAGAATTTTTTTTCTTTTTTTTAATAAATAGGTGAGAGAGATTGGAATATGGTTGTAGACTCAGTAGGAAGGTAAATAGGAAAGGAGACACTGAAGATGAGGAAGGAGGAACAGGTTTTTGGAGTCAGGGCAAGAAGGTGGTTGGAGGCTTAGGACCCAAACTCCAGGTAGGAGGTTAGCTCCCAATAAGAGGAAGACCACCAACTCTTCTGCCCTGAAGGGAGGGAAGATTGGGGGAGTGATGCTGAAGTCTAGGGAGGAAGCAGTGTGGACTACATGAGAAGGTAGTCAGGCTGGAGGACCCCATCTTCCCTGTCAGAATCCATTTTCCTATCTCTCCATGCCTGCAGCACCTGGCATCCTTCCCTGCACTTTAGAGCCATTGGTGCACATATCTCTTGTCCTGCTGGGTTTTAAAGTCCTTATAAGCAGAGCCCATTCCTAATTTTTTCTCTCTTCCCCACTGCCCAGTACCATGTACTCAGAAAATGCTTAGAAACGATTTCATACGGTGATTTGTTTATGTATTTTCATAAATCTTTGTTTATTTAGTTTGCTTAACTAAAACAGTGTTCCCATTGGTCAGCATCTTCATCTCCAGCAGCCTTCTCAGCACTCCTCTGCCATGTCCTAGGAGTTGAAGAGTGCCTCACATGGCTTCCTGCTTCCCCACAGCCCACTGTTCTTCCCAATGTCACCCTATCCAGAGTTGCGTGCCTCACCCTCTCTGGGAAGCCTGTGAAACTTGAAAAATAAAATGCTCTACTCTTTCTGGGTCACCGTGGTTTTTGCAGCAAGCTCACAGAGCTGAGGCTTATGAACAGGATCATATAACTTGGAGCTTCAGTTAATGGTAAAGAAACACAGTGTTTGGATATTGTGTTTCATCCTCAAACACCATAGTGGAACCTGGCCCAAGCAGCTCCCAATGAGAGACAGTAATTTAAAGACTGATTCTGAGAATAATAGAAAAGTTCCTGGAATATCCATCTTTAGTCATTACCAGAGGTGGAGCAGAATTGTTTTATTTCAGGCCTGTAGTGACAATGCTGGGACAAGGGAGCCTTTGGGAGAACTCCACTGTGTTCTCTGTCCCTCGTGTCCCAGTTTCCTAATGAAGGCACCAGAAAATTAACAGGCTTACCTAAGGTCACTTCAAGGTAACACCTGAACTAAATTGTGAGCACAGATTTTCCTATGAATCATTGGGATTAAAATAAGAATTCAAAGTAAAATATTTTCAAAAAATAAAACCAAAGAAGATATATATCATTTATAAGACTGTCATACAAAGAACTAAAAATTATTTTTAATCAGGTGTTCTCCTGCATTTTGATGTTGTTGATAGTGGGTTTGACAGGTTGCTGTGCTGGTTGTCTCTAAAAGACGGATGGGCCTCTGTTTTTTGTGAGATGACTCCAACTGGTCCTGATGGAAGGCTGGGGCTGAATTAACCTCACTGACCTTAGGTATCATGATTTTCTTTTTCCTGGGTCTGTCTGAACCCTGTGCTCAGAACGCTTCCTCCATTGCTCTCCCGCACTTCCTTCCTTCCTTCCAGCCCGCACCTTCAACTTCCTTCCCAGGGCCCAAGGCCTCCCAGCAAGTCCACCTAGGCTAGTGTGAGCCTTTAAAGATTTCTCCTGCACCCCACTCCCATCCACTGTCTACTGGGAAAGGGAGCACCTTCAAGGCTTCCTCAAGCATGGTGTCCTCACCAGTGTCACAGGAATGGAGTTCTTGTCTCCTAACCGTGTCAAGAGCCTCCAGGCTGCTCTCATGTTTCCTGCTATTTCCTGGGTTTGGTGGGCAAGGCAAACACTTGAGGCAGTTCCCTGTTTCCTTCCTCTTAGGCTTAGAAGTTTTGACAGCTGCCTCTAGGTCATGATGGGAAGGGCCTGATTCCAACTCTGAAGACCAGTGGACTAAGCTCATGGCAGGTGGCCTCAGAGAGCAGAAGAGCACTCAGCTTACTGAGTTAAGCTTTTTTTTGTATACAAATAAATCTTTTAGAAAATTCTAGCACATAAACAAGCTGACTTATAACCTAAAACAGGCAGGCAAATATGCAGCCCTCTGCTGTGCGTGCTCCTTTGTCAGCACCCTTGGCAGAGGTCTCTGGCGGGCACCAGAGGCCCAGTGTGGCCTCAGAGGCTCTCTGTACAATCTGGTCATCCCAGCAGGAAGAGAGCATCCCGCTAGGTATAAATGGAGACTGTGGCCAGTGGTGCTTCAGTCTTGTTCTTTACTCCTTAATCTTACTGTGGTCTACTGTCTTGTTTAAGAAACCTGGACCTCACTTAGTTACAGTGTTTATAGTGCAAGGGGTGGGCCCAGAGGAGCCCCTGCACACCTCACGGCCTTTGCCGCTGCAGTTATTCAGGTCTTCCCTTGGGAGTTGGCTTCCTTCGCATCACAGAGGTGACCTGCCTCTCTTTGCTGTATTCAAGCCCCTCCTTTTTCAGCCCAGTTTCTTTTCAGACACTTTCTTCTTGGCACCTTTGACTTCTCCCCCTGCTGTGCTATCCCCTAGGATGGCTGCCTTGTGTTCATAGCTGTAGGAAGGGGCAGAAACCTACTCCATCCCCACCCGCAGCATCCCCAAACAGCCTCATTTCATTCCAATCAGGAAAATGTTTTTCTTCCTGATAGGTTTTTTGAACTAAATATTTTACATACAGAAGCCCAAAGTTGCTGCAGAAATTATTTTGCATCTAGTTATTTAAAATTATAAATTAATCCCATTAGTAGTGTTTTGAACCAGAGATGTCTTAATGAAGCACTGACATTTTTCAGAGGATAAATTTAAAATACATTTGAATGGAATTGAACAGTTTTCAAAGGATGTGGTTTCCTCACACCTTTGTGTCTATAAAATATAGAAAGTTGATAGGTATTTGAGGCATACTTGGTTTCTTTTATTTCATCATGTGTCTCTTTTTTATGACCTTCAGCTAAGTATAATAAAAATAATGCTAGATTTTGAGTCTAAGTCTTTAGACATGGCTCTGGTCTTGGCTACCACTTGGTAGTTTGTGTGACATTTGACAAGGCCCTGGCCTGTTTTCTCAACTGTAAAATGGGCTGAGTGATGTGTTCTTCCCAGGTGTGTTAAGGAGATTGTAAAAGGTAGTAGGTGTAATGTGACATTTGACAAGGCCCTGGCCTGTTTTCTCAACTGTAAAGTGGGCTGAGTGATGTGTTCTTCCCAGGTGTGTTAAGGAGATTGTAAAAGGTAGTAGGTGTAAGACTACAGTACTAGCGGTGTTTCCAGTCTTGGTACCAGGAAGTAGGTCTCAAAGTATGATTCCTTAGTAGATATTATGTGCTCCTTTTTAACCAGGTTTTTTCCCAGTAATATGCCATTAGTCTGTGTTGGCACAGTGGTATCCTAGAGTGTATGCAGGAAACTCGCCTGCCTGCAGAAGGGAGTGACCCAAATCCTGTGATTGAGTAAAGGAAAGAGGAAAGACATGATCTGCTTTCTGAAGGTTTTGTTTATGAATATTCTCATGGCTCTTTTACTTTTTCCATGAAAAACTCTTTGTCCTTTTGTCTTCTGCCACTGGCCCTGGTTGTGGACTGGGCGTTGATGTGAGTACAGTTTCCAAATTGGAAATTAATGAGGTGTTCCATCCAGAGAGGCCTTCCTTCCATACTGTGAGGCTGTCTGCTCCCGGGATCCCCCTCCGTTTGGATCTTTGCTTTTCTGCCTTTCTCTGTGTAAGGCTGCAGTAGGCATCCTTTCTTTTCTCCTGACCTTCCCCAGAACATGGTTTCAGGCCTGGTTTTCCTAGCCTAAGGATTTTTTAGTGCATCTGTCAGGTGTGACTCACAGAAGCACAAGATTGTGTTAAGGCAGGGTAGGTTCTGCTGCCAGAGGCCCCTGTCACTGGACAGGAAATTCCCAATGGCTCTTCAGGTTTCCACCTCAGCCCTTTATATGTTTAAAAAGAATATTGAGACAGATTTTCTGGAATGCAGGCATTAAGTGAAGGGGGCTGAAGTAAGGTGAAAGAGCTGTAGGAAACTTAACAGCACTGTAGTCTCTAATTCGATGGTGTGCATGTGTGCTGTTAAGAGGGGTTCTCTATCTTGACTGATAAGGAAACAAAGGAGCAGAGATGCCTATAAGGAGCTCAAAGAAACTGATAGTGTGCTAGCACTGTGGACTGAGAGCAAGGTTTGGTAAGGAGTGGTAAGCTTCTGATTCTGGCAGGTGACAAATTTTAAGAACTTTTCAGGATTACAAGTGGCTCTTGGTTGGGGCTCAGCAATCAGAGGGTCCAGAGGGAGCAATAAAGATGAGTTAAGAGCCAGAATACATAGGCTTGAAGGTGGCAGGGTATCTAGGAACCTTGTAGAACTTGCTGCAAAATTTTGTACATAAGAATTTCAGGGGGGAGGGCCAGGAGCTTTCATTAGATTCTTAAAGCAGTTCTTGACCCACCAATTTGTGTGAAAACAGATGCCCAATTCAGGGTGCAGTGGTTACTCTGTACTAGGGCATCCTCTAGGGAAGAAGGACCCAGACTCCAGGAGGATGCATACCCTGTGACCTGGACACTGAAGGGAACCCATGACACCACTTGTGAAGGAAAGGAGTAGAACAGAGCAGAAACTGCCATTTCCTGAGCATGCTGAAGACGGACTGTCCAAGCACTGGAGGAGGAGTGACTGGGTTTGGAATGAAATGGAGAAAAGGAAACAAGCAAAGTCTCTAGGAGAAAACTTTGAGACCACAAGAATGAATAGGTCATGGCCCTGTCATTCTAGAGGAGTTTGGAACAGTTGTATTCAGGAAGTGTGGGTGTGTGAGGACAGCCCAGGCTGACCCTGGACGGGCTCTTCTGGGGACCTGCACACAGCACATCCTATTGGAACTGCTGGACAGTTCCTGCGGCACACACAGGTGGCTCCTGAGACCATATTCAGCACCTGCTTTCCTCGGCAGAAGACTTACTTGAATCCCTTATATTTTGGAGTAGGGGTAGTTCTTGGAATAATCTGAAACGTATTGTTTCAGGATTTTTTTTTTTTTTCCTTTTTTGTCTTTTTTCGTGTCCGGCAATGGATCGCAACCCTCAGTGTCGCACCCGTAC
>NW_007727356.1:301572-302807 GCF_000696425.1 Galeopterus variegatus
GGGGCTCAGTCCTTTCCCAGGGGATCACCTCTGGGTCTTTCAGATGGCTTTTCCAGGAAACATTGTCTTGAAGGTTGGGAACAGAACGGTTATTTGGTGAAGAGCAAGGCAAGGTGGATGTTGGCAGGTCCAGGCTGCAAGGTTCTACACTCACATGCTCCCTCCTTTCTCCCAAGCCCTCTTTGCCACTCAGTGCCTCTGGTTTTTCTTGTTTAGGAATCACATTTATCGCAGAGCTTTTCCATTGTGCTCATGCCCGTGAGTCCCACCCAGTTCCCCTCACCCTTTGCCTTCTACGTGATTGCATAGATTGGGGCTGTCTGATACAAGTGCTCTCAGCTTCCCCCTTCTTCCCCTCAAACTCACCTCTCCTTTCCTTCCTGCCTCCCCTCCAGGCTGCTCCTCCTCTCTCCTGGATGGAAGTTTCCATGGGACTCAGGATCCCTTTATTCTCTTGCATCTTCAATCTTCCTTCTGTGCTGGCTTCTTCCCTTTACCCTACAAAAACAACACAATCCTGTATCCTGCTTACTCAACAGCTTTCCTTCCCTGACACCCTTCTGGAAGCAGTCATCCACACTGATTGTATTGCCTCCACTGCTAGCCATCCACCTATCCCTAACCCAGAGCTTCCCAGACTTGTTCCCCCCGTGGCACACTCAGAAAATATTGCTCTTTGAGTGGCACGTGGGGTATGTGCACGAGGCTGAAGCTCTGGCTGCCCTGTGGGTGACAGGCACCCTTTATCACAGCATTTCTGTGATTCATTTGCAGCACGTACCTTAAGTCTTCTCAATTTGACTTGGCCCCACTGCCCTATATTTTCCCTCCTAAAACAGCCTTCCTACAGAACACCAATAAGCAAATGCTGAACACAAGGACTTTTTCTTTGTTTTCCTCCTCCTTGACATCCAAGTGGTGGTATTGGACACACACTAGTGGTTAAGAACTTAGACTCGGGAGCTGAACTGCCTGGGTTAATTTCTCCGCCAATCTCTAGTGGTGTGACATTGGGCAAATTACTTAATTTCTCTGTGCTTTAGTATCCTCATCTGAAGAATGGAGATAATACAATTCTTCCCTCACAGAGTTGTGAGAATTAAATGATTGCTGTACGGAAAGTGTATAAACTGCCTGTCCCACATTAAGTGCTATCTAGTACGTCTGTTGTTGCTTTTAAGCACCCCTTTCTTAAAGCTTTTTTCTTCTGCTTTTCCTAATATCAGACACTCATG
>NW_007727356.1:303058-306216 GCF_000696425.1 Galeopterus variegatus
TGTGCTTTAGTATCCTCATCTGAAGAATGGAGATAATACAATTCTTCCCTCACAGAGTTGTTGTGAGAATTAAATGATTGCTGTACGGAAAGTGTATAAACTGCCTGTCCCACATTAAGTGCTATCTAGTACGTCTGTTGTTGTTTTTAAGCACCCCTTTCTTAAAGCTTTTTTCTTCTGCTTTTCCTAATATCAGACACTCATGGTTTTTCTCCTATCTCTCTGAACTCTCTTGTTTCTCTTCTGTTTTCATTCCCTGGCTTCTCTTTTTGCTCCCCAGGAAGGAGGAGGTATTAGAGAATACAGCCTCAATGCTCTTACTTGCCCTTTATTTCTTCCTTGGCCCCTTGGTTGGTGATGCCAGCTCTCCATCTCCAAGCCAGTCATTGCCCATGCACCAGGCCCACACCCCCAAATCCCTGCTAGATAGCCTCATCCGGATCTCTCCCTGCACCTCAAACTCAGGAGTCCTAAAACTATTTTAATATTTCTTTTATTTTTGTTTTAAAATAAATAAACAATTATTATAGAAAATACAAGAAAATTAGAATAATCAGATACAGCTCAACAGTAATCCCACCATTCAGTGAGCACCAGCGCTAAACTTCGATATATCTCCTAGCGCAGTGGTTCTCAGCCTGGTCTGAGTTTTCCCCCAGGGAACATTTGGCAATGTCTGGAGACATTTTTGGTTGTCAACTTAGGGGTGGGGGAGAGGTGCTACTGGCAGTGGTTCTCAGCCTGGTCTGAGTTTTCCCCCAGGGAATATTTGGCAATGTCTGGAGACATTTTTGGTTGTCAACTTAGGGGTGGGGGAGAGGTGCTACTGGCATCTAGTGGGTAGAGTCCAGGGATACTGGCAAACATTTTCTAATACAAGGATACTTCAAAAAGTTCATGGAAAAATATAATTAGAAGATAATGCGAATCTTTCCATGAACTTTTTGAAATACTCTCATACACAGTGCAGTCTCCCACAACGAGGAATTATTCAGCCCAATAATGCTGATGTTCAGAAACCCTGTTCTAGACTTCCGTCTCTGCATATATGTGCCAAATAGAACAGGTTGGCATTGGTTTTCTCCTTCTGCTTCCATCTTGCTTCTCCCTCTGTTCTCTGTCAGTGGCCCTGTCTTCTCCTCTCCCGTGCCCCACATCTGACCCATCCCTGAGCCCACAGATTCCCTGTCTGTCACACCTTTGTCAGCTCTCCCTTCTTCTCTCCCCCAGTCGTGATACTGAGCCCAAACTAAAGAAGAATCCTCCAACAAGACCTTCACTTCAAGTCTCCCGCTTGGCCTTGCCTGTGCCACCAGTGTGCTTGGGGACCATCCTTAGCCTGTTGAATTCAATCCATGCCTGGTACAGTCTAATCCCACTGAGGGCAGCAGCTTCTGTGTCTGAGTCACCTGTGTGCCTGGCCAGAACCTGACACCATTCCGAGCCTAAAGTCGGTGCTCAATAAATCTTTGTTGAATGTGTGTGGATGAATGGTTGAATGAAGAAAAACCTGAAAAACATTCCCCTCACAACTCCCTCACAATCTGTCTTTGCAGATCCTTGATGAATGGTTTGGCCGGACCATCATCTGCTCTTGCACCAAACTGAGCTACGAGCACGCACAGAGCATGATTGAAAGCCCGATGGAGAAAATCCCTGAGAAGAAGCTGCCTCCCATTTCACCAGAGCACAGCAGTGAGGAGGTGCACCGGGCTATCTTGAATCTCCACGAAATGGCAAAGCACTTACGCCAGCAACGCTTTGTGGATGGCTCACTCCGTTTGGATCAGGTCAGTGTTTTTCCTTCACGGCAACCAACCGATGTGACTCATGCCTAAACCCAGCGTGGGTGAGAGGCAGCATGGTAGTCCTGGACTCTTCTTTCCTTTTTCCTTCTCCGGTCACTCCACTAAAACAGCGTTCTCTGAGGAGGTGGGAACTAACTCCCACCCCCGCCCCAAACTCCATAGGCACAAGAGGCCTAATGACACAAGCCAAGGCAAAAGAATGGTGTCTGTGTGGGGGATCTGTGGCCAAAACTCTGAGCTGGTCTTTCCTCATCACGTTGTGTCCCGTATTTGATCCTCACCTCAGATTTCTACCTTAAATCCCTTTTAATGGAAATGGGAACAGGAGACAGAAGTTTAGGAGGTGTCTGCCTAGTATCTGATCCTAGAGTTAAAAAAAAAAAAAAAAAAGCATTTCTTCTTATCTCTCATCTTCTCACTCATCAGAGTTATTTGTTTACAAATTCCAGATTAGTATCTGCAGAAGCAGAGAACCGAGGAGATTGTAGAATGTTGGCTCTTGAAGAAGACAGTAAGCCTGGAATAGTGTTGCTTACTCTCAAATATCACAGCAGTGCAGGCAGCCTGCTGGGACTTAGCTTGCACTTAAACCTGGTTGAATTTCCACGTCCAAAAGTCAGTAAGTGTGTGGATCAAGGTATTGTGAATAGGCAGAGTGGACACTGAAGGAGATAGCAGAGCCAGTGAAAGAGAGACTGAAGGTCTAGGAGATTACAGACTGTCTCCTTCCTTTCTTCAAGGAAATCATTCGTGTGAGTATACATGCACCCTAATTCTCACCAGTGGCTGCCTGATATGTCAAGTCCAAGGACACTTTGCAGTTCTTGCTTCCTAGTCTTCCATCCTGCACTGGGCCCTTTGAAGCCCACCTCCTGGTTCTCTGTTTCTCTTTGTACATCTCCTGTAATGTGCTGCTGGCCACCTTGTAGAAGCTTCTTCCTCTGCTCACCGCTTCAGGGTTGGCATTCCTTGGGATCTACCCCACCTTCCTTTTCTCTCTATCCACACTCCCTTGCTGAATGAATTCCTCTACTCTTGTGATGTTAACTAACTGAATGCTCTAGTCTGGCCTCTCCGGTTGCCTCCTTGAACTCTGCCTGGATGTCCCACGGTCATCTCAGCCAGTGCTCAGCCTGCCTTCTGCAAAATGCAGTGACTGACACCTGCTGCATGCTGTACACACTGTCTAGTGCCCCCTTCTCCCTCTGCTCCCACCAGGGGAACTGTATGTGTATTCCCAAACCTGGCTATGCCAGTTGTACATGTTGGAATCACGCAGTTTAACTAAACATTAGGAAAATTGATCAAATATGAGCATTAAAAAGCTGTTTTTATAAAAACTAAGTTAAA
>NW_007727356.1:306452-308505 GCF_000696425.1 Galeopterus variegatus
CTCTCTGTTAAAGAAACAAAAACTATAAATGATAGATAATGAATTATGAGTGTAGTTTATTCAGAAAAGAGCATGTAGATATCCAATTAGCATACTCTTAAAAGGCTTACATTTTTTAAAAAATAGTGAATGAATGTACATTTATATAAATTGACTTAAAACAAAATGTTTAGTTATATATGTATCTCTTCCGTATGATTCCCATCTTTAACTTCTAGAATAACTGCTGCTCAAGCACATCAAATGAGAGGGTTTCTGTTATAACATTTTATAGAACTTACCCCATCAGGTTGTTGTAAAGTTCAATTGAATTAAATATATGAAATACTCTAAAAACTGTAAAAGTCTTGTGATCTCAACTCACATTAAGAGGAATATGGTAGTCAAGATAGTAGAATGACCACAGATTATTGATAGGTAATAAGCTGTTGGCATGTCTTAGAATCAGAATTTTACTGCTGAAAATGACTTTAGATATCTCTGTCTCATTGGCTCTCTCAATTTACAATAGAAAGCTGAAGCCCCCAAAGGTTAAAAGAGTTGCTTATATGCAAGAAATCCAAATAGCTCTTTGTTCACTTTCTTTCATTTACACCATGCTGACTTGAGTGAAAAAAGTTTTCCTTTAAAGTAGGGGGAGAAAAACTCTCAGAAGCCCTAATTGGGTTCCAGTTAATTAAGGTTTGAAAATAATGGATTTGCTTCCTTGGAGTTGATTCCCTGGTTCCCCAGAAAACAAGTCTGTGGGTCCCAGCTTTAGAAGGAGGAGCACATCAATCTCCCACAGCAAAGGACACTGGCAAAATCATTTATAAATCAGCTAAATGGCCGCATTCAGAAGCCACTGCGTTTATTTTCCTGTCCATACTGCCTGCCTTTGCCCTCACAAAAATCCATTTTTCCTTGGTGTTTTTGGAGCCTACTGTTTGAACTTGTTCTCTGATGCTTTGTTTGTCTCAGTTCACTATGTCCATGTTTTCAATGACAATCCTAAAAAAAAAGTCCTTTTACACTCCCCTCAATTAGAGATCAGTCTGTGAGAGGGGACACCGTCCATATCACACATTTTGCCCTTGAATCCCAAATAAATCTGCTAGACCACAAGTTTTGTCTTTCTAAGAGATCAGTTTGCCATGATGACCTTCAGAACGAATGAGGGTAGAGTATGTGGCACTAGTGTGGCAACTGTTTGTGAGCCAGGGATTGACTTGGTCAGAGGCCATGATAACCTCAGAAGTGCAGAGCAGCTTGACCACTGACTGTTTGCAATTAGCAATTTACACCAGAGCTGCCTAGCCCATGTTTGAGATGAGCGCCAGCCTTCAGGGCCACCTGGACTGGCTTCAGGCCCCTGGGGGCCACCTCCAAGCAGTCTTGTCTGCTTACCCTAGTCTGCTGTCAAATCTTAGTACTGTGATGGGAAACAGACTGGGAAGCATTGCCTTTGAGACAGGATTACCTGCTCCAATTGTCTCTTTTACCTAGAGCTCAAACCTACTTCTAAAGAGATTCTTGCTCTAGGAAATGATTCTCCTCTGACTCTTTGCTTTGACTATCTGAAAAACAAATGCAGGTGCCAAATGCATTCATGTGCTTTTTAGTTGGGTGAGTTGAATAATATCCCTTCCAGGTGGTTTTTTCCCACCTCCATGTTTTCTGCTGCCATGTTAATTCTGGGATTAACACAGGTGATTGTTTTATTTTATTTATTTATAACATGTGCTTCTCCTATTTCTTAGAAAGAGGCTTCCCATAACTGGGGCCCAGACTTTTTTGTGTTTGCAGTAAAAGGAAACATAGTGGTTTGTAATCATATCCAAATCTTGAGCTTTGGGAGAGGGGAACTAGGGAAAGCCTCCCTCCTCACTTGGTTCTTGCTCAGTGACTCAGGCCTGACTGACAGGCTTTTGGGGGTGGGGGGAACAGAGTCCCCTGTCACTTCTATTTATTCGAACATAAAGCCTGCTCTCAGGCAACTTCTCATCTAGGGAGGAAGATGATACCGTCTGACTAGGATGTGAAGACAAAGCTCCTTTTGGAGTTCTGCATCTTA
>NW_007727356.1:309049-310684 GCF_000696425.1 Galeopterus variegatus
ATGATACCAAGGGCAGGTAGCACAGAGCCAAATAGAACCCTAATACGGAAACATCTTAGGAATTTTGATTGATTACAGGAAACTGCACCTACTGCTTTCTGGGGCTTTCTCTCCAGTTCCTCTCTCTTCAGTCAAGTGACAGCACCGAGAGGCTGTCAGTTCTGTGTGAGGGCTTCTGTGAGAAAGGAGCAAGGGGCCTTCAGGAAGCTGTGCTCCACAGGGGTCCCTGGCAGGGCTCGGGATGTGAGCAGCTCCTCCTGAGTCACGGACTTCTCAATTCAGAGGAAGTTGAAAGTTGTGGAGAAAACCTGATATTTCCATCTTCTCAGGCAAATTCCTCCAAACTAAAGGAGACTTTACTAAATTCTCAGCTATATCTTATAGGAATCTTACTTGGCACAATTTTGAAGCCCAAACTTCAAGCAGTTTCATGGAGTAGAGTTGATTGTAAAGATAAACTCATTAACGGAAATTATTTTTAAATACCCTAGGGCCCAAGCTGCTGTGGAAGGCTGTTATGTATGACTTTGACCTAGTCCAGCCTTTAAATCAGGGGTTGGCAGACTTTCTGTAAAAGGCCAGATAGTAAATAGTTTAGTCTTTGTGGGCCCTACAGTCTCTGTCTCTACTACTCAATTCTGCTGTTGTAGTGTGAGAAAGCAAACGAATGTGGCTGTGTTCCAATAAAACTTTAAGGACACTGAGATTTGAATTTCATATAATTTTCAGATGTCACAAAATATTATTTTTCCTTTGATTATTTTGCAACTATTTAAAAATGTGAAAACCATTCTTAGCTCATGGATCATACGAAAGCAGGTTTGGCCTATGGTTCATACTTTGCTGATCTCTGTTTAAATAACCTGTAAGCAATTCACCCCTATTACCCAGTGAGCTTTTAGCAGCTCATCTCACATCAGGGCGGGGGAAGGAGCCAGGCTGGGTAATGGAGAACAGTTGTGCTAAGTTAGCTCTCAGGATGGTNGGGGGAAGGAGCCAGGCTGGGTAATGGAGAACAGTTGTGCTAAGTTAGCTCTCAGGATGGTTTCATGCAATTAAGTAAATTATTCCTTTGATTAGTACCATGCTTAGCAGGTCCAATTGGAGGCTGAAAGTAAAGGAATGAATCAGTTTAGCATCAGTTCCCTTACCCTACTTAATTTACAACAGTCAGGTCCTTTAATTACCCTGAAGCAAAAGGAACAGTGGTTCCCATTTCCCACCTCTGCAAGCTCAGCAGCCTCTTCACAGTCAGGTCTCCTTCCCACCCACCCTGTCCCACCCACTTGCAGAGACGCTGACTCTGCCTCTTGCAGGTGCACAGAAGGTGGAGAATGCTCAGGGCAACACAAGGGATGCTGTATGGCATCTCTCCCCTGACCCTACCCCTGTTGCTAAATGTAGCAGCGTGTACTGAATCTCTTCCTATTCCTTTAATACAGTTGCTTTCAAAAAATGAGCATTCAACTCTGCTGTTTAGTTTTTGTGCACTATATTTGGTGCAGATGAGAAGGATGGGCACATTCATCTCATCTGGCTGTTCCTTCATCTCATTAGTTATGTTGTCAAACACAAGAGTAAGCTATTGATCAGGTGGTTGGATGTGTTTGTAGAATCATTCTGTTTTCTTAGTTA
>NW_007727356.1:311787-313816 GCF_000696425.1 Galeopterus variegatus
CATAGCAAATTTATTTGATCATAGTTTTACGAGACACAGGAGCCTTCAGAATGAAAACCCAGAGATACAGGGAAAAATGTTCATTTTTATGCTTAAGTTCTATGAAGGAGGGACAGCCATGTAGAAATGGGATAGGACAAAAAGAGTGTGATCTAATGCTGATGGACTAAGAGGGGAAACCCAGCAAGGCCTGTCTGTTCAGGTTATTCTTGGCCTCTCTGTGTAGCATTTCTTTCTCCTGGGTATGGAGCAGGACCCCTTCTGTAATGGGGGTTTTGTGACCCACAGTCAGACAAGATAGGTCAGAGAATTTCTTATGGCCAGCTCTAAGACAGAAAGGCGGGGGGTGCAGGGGGCAGATGAAAGTATAATTTTAGTCTTTATGGCTGCCTTTGGGGAAAAGGGGTTCTGGTTTCTATGTCCCTCTTTGGGGAAGAAGAATTCTAGTTTCTATGGCTTGCACAGGGGAGAATGAGGCTGAGAGACAGGAGGACAGAAGAAGGTCAGAGAGAGACTTTGCTTCTGAGAGCTTCACTTTAGGGTCTCGTTTTCTGAAACCCAATGAGTGGAAAGAAAGAGAGTAGCTAGAGAAGGAGGCAGAGTATAGGCCTTGAAGTCTACACTAATGAGCCAGGGCAGCCATGGAATGATTTTAAATAAGGAAGTGACACGAATCAGAATTGTGTTTTAGAAAGAACCCGCTGAAAGAGAACAAAATAGAGTAAGTTTATGATCCAAGAGAGATATGACAAGGGGCTGACCTGAGGTGTAGGGGTCATGGGGTGAGAGAAGATTATAGGTCCAAGAGAGGAGGAAAATTGGCAAGCCTGTGACAAACTGATGGTCTTGACTAAATGTGCAAGGGGCTTGCGGGGATTGAGAGAAAGCACATAATCAGGGAATCAGATTTCTACTTTAGGCCCATGGATTGCTGCAGTGTCGTGTAATGACCAGGGAGCACCATCAGGGAGGAGGTTGAGAAGAAAGATGATGACTTCCATTTCAAGTCTGTTGACTTTGAAGGGCCAGCTGGAGACAGAACAGGTAGAGATATGGAGTAAGCTTTTGGACATAGAAATCAGGAGGTCAGTTCATAGGGCTGGCCGTTTGGAAACCATTTGGGAGCCAGCAGCATCACAGTGATCATTGAGCTGTTTGAGCAGCCACGTGGCCCTGGATAGACAGGAGGGTAACACCAGCCTGAAACACTTCTTCCTACCCTTACTCTTAGTCAGGCCCCTCTGATCCCCTCTTCTTCCTTTAGAAAGGAAGCTTCATATCAGATTGTAAAAGTAGTATGTTCTCATGGTAGGAAACTTAGAAAATACAAGAGTATAAAGAAGAAATAAAAGTCACCTATAATCCCATCACCCAGAAATAACCACTGTTAGTATTTTGGTATATTATAATTCCTTGTGGATTTCCCCCTTACCACTTCATGGCAGGAGGGAAGATGGTTAACATAACATATGTGTGTGTGTGTGTGTGTGTGTGTGTGTGTGTGTGTGTGTGTGTGTGTGTGTGTGTGTGTGTGTGTGTTTTATATTCTGCCCTTTAATATTACATGAGGTTTTCTCTGTGTCATTAAAAAATCTTCCAAAGTGTTATAATGGCACATAATATTCCATCATATGGATATACTCTTAAACATTTAACCACTCCCCAATTTTGGATATTTAGATTCTGATCTTTTGGTACTATAAATAGTGGAACCATGGCCATCTGTGTTCATAAGTGTTCGACCTGACCTCTGATTATTTCCTTAGGACAGTCTTGGAACTGTGATGACAAGGTCAGGGACATAAACATATTTAAAAATCTCGAAACATACTGCCACATTCTCTTCTAGGAAGGTTACATCAATTTTTATAGTAGCACATGTATCAAGGTACCTAAGATGGAAACACCAGTCGGGAGTTCTCTGCCTACATGGTGGATGGGTGGGTGTGTCTCTCCCTCCCTCCCTCTCTCTCTCTCTCTCTTTCTGGTGTCCAGGTCTCCTGAAATGACCCAGTGGCTATGGTCTTGG
>NW_007727356.1:314269-316220 GCF_000696425.1 Galeopterus variegatus
AACAAGATCACTCTGTATAATCTGCCCCCCATAAGAATTGCCATGCTTCTTTTTAGGGTAACGATAAACAGTACAGGAAGGCTTCTGCTAAAAGTTCAGGGAATCCATTTAAATGTTGATGGACAGCACAGTACTTCAACCATGGAGGTAGGTCTAGAATCAGTGAGGCTTAAAGAATGTTTATTAGCCTACCAGATTTTCCCAGTTACCAGTTTCATAATAATCACGTTAGCAAAGTTTTGATTTAAATTTATCCATCTTATTTATAAAATAAACCCAAAGCCAAGAATCTGTGCCTTCCCAAGCAGTTCAGCACCCAGGCTATCTAGGATGGCCTCTGTGGAGGAGAGTCAGGAGGAGAGAACAAGCCGCATGCCTGGGCTTCAGGGAGAACATGGCAGCACAGGAATTCCAGTCGTGAGGGCATTGGAATCTTTCCTTTGAAAGAGAGAGAGACAGCCAGAGATCGATTTAGTTATTGTGCTTTTATTTTATATGAAATTAAGGAATACGATTCATTTTGTGCATCCCAAGGCATGAACAAGAGACAAACTTGAAAACTTGACCTAGTTATGTATAAGTAATACAGCCACTTATGTGAGCTGATCACTGTATGTGTCTTGTTAACATACACATAAAAACTAATATATATCATTAAGTGTCAGATTAACTCTGCTGAGCAGCTTGTTATTATAACCCCAAACTCTTCATGTGCTGACTCTTCTTTAGGCATGGCACATAGTCATTTACTCATAATTTTCAAAAATTAGAAGGAATACAGGTAGTATTATTCTGGAAGTTGTTAAAAATACAAACTCAGACATGATCTTGGAACCTTATTGGACACATAATTCTTGAGTTCCTGTTGTGTTACAAACACTGCCCATAGTTCTGGGAAGAGCCTTAAGCAGCAGAAGACAAACTTTCTACCCCCAAGTTGCACAGTGAATTTGAGAAGAATCATATGTACTTAAAGAAGCACCAGTAACATAAAAGCAAGGGCACAGCTGTTTGAGACAGGGGTGACAGAATTGTAAACCTGATGATTATTGGGTCGATGGAATTAGGGAGGGAAGGCCAATTTGGGAGGTGAAGCCATGAGCCACACTGTAATGGAAGTGAGGATGAGCTGAAAGGTGTGGAGTACCCACTCTGTGAGATTTAAGGGACTTCTCCCAACACAGTCCTCTCTCCTCTGAGTTCTGAACCCACTGAGAAATAGACACATGTCAGACTGAGATCAAAATATTCTATTACTGATACAGTTTGGATTAGAGAAGACAGCTTGAGCAGGTTCAGGCATTTGGAATAGCCCAGAAGTAGTTAATGTTGTAAAAACAAACTGATTGGAGTGATTAGAGGGAGCAGAAGGTAGCCAGAGACAGAGAGAGGGAGAAGTATGTCCTCTACCAGACTGGGCTCTCCTGGCATGGTCCTAGTGTGACCTTCATTTCTAGGTGCCCTTCCAGTACAGGATCTGCTGGTGAGGACCAGTAGCTAATGCTTTCCTTTTGCTTCTCTAATCCAAACTGTATCTGCTGCAGATCCTCAGCAGAACTCTGAAGACAGCTTTTTAAAATAACTTTTAGAAAGCAAACTTGGCTCCTATACCCCACTTCTAGGAGGTTTTCATTTGCTTTCTGGTGCTTTCTGCTTGCCTATATTCAGGCTCTTTTCTTATAGATGGAAAAAGCCCTACTCCCACCCTACCCCCTCGACGCTGCCCCTGTAACCTGTTGGTTCACCTTTCTCAGCCTCCAGGAACTGAAGATTGAACCTGCAAATCCTTCTGCAGAGAAGTTTGCATTTGCCATCCCCGGCTTTTCCCAGGGAGGGCCATCCCATTCATCCCTCCCACTTAGGGTTCCCCTAGCACTTTATTTATACCTGTCACTTGTCTTTATTACATTGTCACATTGGCTTATCATTTTCCATTTACTTTCCTGTCTCT
>NW_007727356.1:316933-318185 GCF_000696425.1 Galeopterus variegatus
CTACTCCCACCCTACCCCCTCGACGCTGCCCCTGTAACCTGTTGGTTCACCTTTCTCAGCCACCAGGAACTGAAGATTGAACCTGCAAATCCTTCTGCAGAGAAGTTTGCATTTGCCATTCCCGGCTTTTCCCAGGGAGGGCCATCCCATTCATCCCTCCCACTTAGGGTTCCCCTAGCACTTTATTTATACCTATCACTTGTCTTTATTACATTGTCACATTGGCTTATCATTTTCCATTTACTTTCCTGTCTCTTTCTTTAAGACTGTGAGTTCCTTGAGGGTAAAGATATGACATCTTGGTCTTTTTAAAAAGGTGATGGTAGCTGTGGTTGGGAGAGTAGACTGTAACTCCAGAAGAGAGGAGTGTTTATTTAAGAGAATTAGACACACACTGTGAATCAGGGCAGTTCTCTCCCCTTGTAATAAAAGAGTTGGGTGTTTGATTATTTGCCAGGGCATCCAGGGTTTAGAACAAGGTATAACGAGGACTTTCTTAAGGTGGAGCTGCCTAGGCAGATGTTAGGAGCCAGGAAGCTTCAGCACCCCAGGGGGCTGGCAGTGCTTCTGAGGCATCCTGAGCACTTTCGTGTTCACTTCTCAGACTGAGCTGTGCCCCTTCAGAGGAACCTGGCAGAAAGGGCTCTATAGCGGAAGGCAAAGAGACACCAGTGTGCCACCCTGAGATGCTGGCCTGCTAGCACCGAAAGGTGGAGAGGCACCAAATCCCCCACCTGCCTCTTGAGAAGATTCTCTCTGGGGTGAGCTACCATCAGCTGCTGCTACTCAGCCCCATGATGAGGATGGAAATTATTTATGTACCAAGGTAGGATCTCGAGCCTAATGTTCCCTCAGCAAAATTCTGATCAGAGCCTGTCTTTCCTTTTAATGGAAATGATTTCCATAGACAGAGGTTCTGTGTTAGATGCTGCTGGGCTGTCTGAGAAAGGAAGATAACTCAAATCCCCGTTGGAATTGAGAGGGTGCCCTGATGACTCAAACCTAAGCCCCTGGCATTTCCAGGGGGCAATGAAATGAGACAAAGGGCTCTCACACTAACCAGATGATATGTAAGAAACTTCTGGGGGTTGACCAGGGCAGCAGCCAGCGCCCCTTATTCCTCTCAGATATGTGATCCTTTCAGGTTAGTGGCCTTGACAGATGGAACAGAATTTGGCTCCTCTGGGACCTTGTCTTTTGGGTAATCATACTCATGATTAGAAAGCACTTGGACTCTCTCCTTTCCACTCAC
>NW_007727356.1:318879-365960 GCF_000696425.1 Galeopterus variegatus
TGTCTTTTGGGTAATCATACTCATGATTAGAAAGCACTTGGACTCTCTCCTTTCCACTCACAGGACACACTGCACGTTCTTGCCCTGCCCCCATGTCACACCCCACGTCACTCCAACATGAGCCAAACAGCTGCATAAGAGATGTGGAATTCTTTGACGTTAGTAAAACCTGCATTGGGGAAAGGGAACCCTTGCAGCTGATCTTTCGATTTCAACCATGACTGCTTCTTGGGGCAGGCCCAGTTGATTTAGATTTTCATTGTTCAGTGAGCTGGGACTCTGCTTCTAAGGCCAGAATCCTTCTGTTCTATTTGCTGTTTGTCCTGAACTCTGCCACCAGACTGAGTTCCCCCAAGTGCTGCTTTCACCTTGTCACTCAAGAACCTGCAGGCATCATGGACCAATAAGATTCCCCAAAATATCTGGGGAACAATGTATAGATTGCTGGCTTTTTATTTTGCCAAACAAGGAAATTTTCTTTAAAAAGCCAATTACCATCTACTGTGTTCATTATTTTACAAATGAAAACCTTTTAGTACCAAAACAAAGGAAAGACATAATTTCATAGTATGGAGCAGTCTTACATTGACTTGGTTGAGCTTTGTGGAAAATCTATTTAATTGTCTCATCTTTTTCTCATTTTGTTTCATCTCAGGCCAGCCTGTGAGAACTACTGAATTGCTGCATCAGATTCAAACGCCTCTTGCTTTTAGAGGCTCTGTTCTTACTAACCCATAACACTCCTCCTTCCCTGCTTTGCAGAGCTCAGGCCTCCGCTTGCTTCCCAGTCCCACATGCCCCATTCCCTCCAGAAGCCTGCTCCAAATGGACTTCCTACTCCAAGACTTTCAGGCCCCCTTCCCTGTCTCTCCCCTAGGTGCCTGATGCAATACTTCATAGGTTTTCATTTACTTCGTTTTGTAGTTCTGTTGATTCCCTTTCCTCCCCTTCCCTGCCTGCATTCTTGATTATAAGCTGTGCAGAAGGCAGATACCTTGCTCTTACTTCTTTCTCACCAATAAATCTAGCATGGTGTTGGGCACAGAAGAGGCATGCTAGTGAAAAGCTGTTCACAGTGATCTGGATGTCACTCCTAAGGTCCATGAGTGCCAAGGACACTGTGCCCATTTTATAGTCTACAACTTGAAAATGTGGTTCTGTTATTCCTCAAGAAAGTCCCACATTTTTGAAAGATTGATAGTACCATAGCACAGTTTGTTTTGTTTTGTAATATTTCTTACACTCCCATTGTAAGTGACATAATGGCAGACATTTTTTAAACTAAAGAGAATTTAAGATCTTTAAAATTATTTTGTAACTTTAGAATATTTCTTTTGATTTATCTATTTAATTTCCCACATATTTTCTTCCATTATCTAGCAGGTATAAAGTACTCTGCTAGGTATTTGGGATAAAGAGGAGATTAGAACATGGTCCCTTCCCTCAGAGTAGCTTAATGTCTCCTAGAAGAAACGGGGCGGGGGGGTGGGGGGGGCAGGAAAAGCCGGAACAACATGTTGAGTTTGGGCCACGTGTGGAAGTGGCTGCTTTCATGTTTTACATAAGAACACCAGCTATGGTCATGCTGTTTAAAATGTTTTCATTTTGTTACAAAATAAAAATTAGTAATTTGCTTTTAGAAAATGCTGGAAATACTGAAAACAAATTAGGAATTATTTCATTTCCTCTTGATCGTGACCTCCTAGGGTAAAGGAAATCTGCTAAAACAGAAGGCAGATGAGGGCAACACCCAGGAAGGGAATCTCAGCAAGTATCTTACCTACTTGTCAGCAGTCACCTGGCAATCTCTTAAATAAGAACACTTACTAACAAATAACAGAGTCTTCTGGGTCCGAAACACATTTGAACAGAGAGCTGAGACTGAGCTCTGAGAATGCTGGTGTGGCCATCAGGCAGTTTGAAAGTGATTTGCTACAATCAGTTCTTTAAGTAACATGGAGCTCTCCCCTTCCATTCTCCTGCCCTCCACCCCAGCTAATTAGTGGGACTTAGCTCTTCCTCCCAGCTTCCCAGCTGCTCAGCTCTCCGTCTGGCCTGCCTCCTTCCAGCACACGTAGAGGGCAGCAGAACGCTATCTGAGCTCCCCCTTTCCTGAGAACGTGGTTTCCTGGCCTGGAGTCCTAACTTCTTGTTGCTGAGAACACCTTCTTGGTCCCTGTGGAGATCTGTCCCATTCTCCCAGAGGCCTCACTTCAGAACCCCTTTTCAAGACGTGCCTCTGCTCCAGATTGCCCCAGGCCCAGACTCTCAACTCTCCTGTCACTACCAGCTTCCAGTCAATGAATATTTATTGAATATCCTCTGTGTAACAGGAGAGTGTGGTGATGACAAGCATGGACCCTGGGTCAGACTGCATGGTTCCGATCCTGACTGTTTCACTAAGCTGCATGACTTTAACTCTTTTATGCCTCAGTTTCCTCATTGGTAAAACGGAGATCATAATAGTATCTATGTTATAGGGATATAGTAAGGTTAAATGAATTGTACTTATAAAACACTTTGAACAGTGCCTAACACATAGCACCCAATGGGTCTTAACTGTGTGGCCAGATGCTGAGAAAGGTCCCGTTTCTGTTTTCACAGAAGAGCTACCTCTAACATGGAGAAGAAGAGGGCTGCAGTACAGGGTGGTGGCCACCAGCAGCCATGGCCTGGAAAGACTTCATCTTCCAGCCAGTCTGGATGGCAGGGGAGAGTTGGAAATGGAGGTGCAGGGCCGAGAGAGTGTCATCTCCTACTGCTCCATGGGGAAGCGGGAGTGGTCTGTGGGTGACGGAGGGAGCCCAGTAGTGAGAGATCAGACTGGGACATGTTTGTGCTGGATTTATTAACAGGGGTAAGATTCATGAGCAAGGAAGGGAAGGGGACACAGTTTTGCATATCAACACTCCAAACTATTCAGATATGAGCTGCAGAAGACCCCCTTGTATGAATATACCACAGTGTATATAACAATTCCCTAATGTTGTTAGTTAGGATGTTTCAATTTTTGCTATTATAAATAATACTGCAATCAATATTCCTAAGTATAAAATTCAAAATTTTGGATTATTTCCTTAGAAATACATTCTAAAAATTACTGGATTGAAGGAAATTAAATTTTTTTCTGTGATACTTTTTTATTCTGTGTTAACATTATTATTTTATTATAAAAGTAATATTTTTATAATAAAATTTTTATTTTATTAAAATTTAGAAATTAACAAGTAAACAAAAATAGCCGTTGGTCATCCATCTACCTAGTAATAACATTTTTTTGTGCATCCTAAAGAGTGTACATTTTTAGAGCTTTTGACTTTTAGACTATTTTCCAGAAAGGTTAGACTAATTTAGGCTTTCCCCAGAAGGGAACAATAGTGCCTTATCAACTGCTTCTCACCACACTGAGCGTTTGGTGGGTTTTATTTAATCTTTGTTAATAGGATAGGTTGGAAATGGTGTTTTCTTATTGTTTTGACTTGTATTTGTTTTCCTGCTCGTGGGCTCGATCAGCTCTTCAGTTCTCTCCTTGCCATTTCTATGAAAGGGCACATTTTATAGACTTTCCCTAGAATCTCCTAACACCTTAAGCATTAGACCTGCCAGCCACATTTAGCCAGAATCAGTTTTTTCCCCACATATAGTAGAATTCACCCTTTTAAGTGTACAGTTCTGCAAGCTACACACAGTCATGTAACCACCACTACAATAAAGATATAGAACAGTTCCATCAGGTGAGAAAATTCCTGTGTGCCCCTTTCTAGTCAACCCCTCTTCACTACCCTCAACCTCTGGCTACCGCTAACCTGTTTTCTGTCTCTATAGTTTTAGCTTTTCTAGAATGCCATACAAACAGAATAATTTGGCTAGTAGCCTTTTAAGTCTAGCCTCTTTCACTTTGCATGAAGATCCATTTGAGGTTCGTGCGTGCTGTTGTCGTTCTGTGTGTTGCAGAGCAGTATTCCAGCATATTGATGTACCACGGTCTGTCATTGACCAGTTGAAGGATATTTGAGTTGTTTCCAGTTTTTGGCGATATGAATAATGCTGCATTTGCCTACAGGTTTTTGTATGGCCATTAAGATTTCATTTCACTTGGGTAAATATCTAGGAGTAGGATTCCTGGGTCATGTAGTAAGTGTATATTTAACCTCATAAAAAACTGCCAAACTGTTTTCCTAAGTGGCTATATGACTTTGCACTCTCACCAGCAATGTATGAGAGTTGTTTCTTTACATGCTTGACAGCACTTTGTATTTTAAGTTGTTTGTTTTTTAGCCATGCTAAGAGGTATGTAGTGGTATTTCATTGTGGTTTTAATTTGAATTTCCCTAATAACTAATTATGTTGGGCATCTTTTCATGTACATATTTGGTATCTGCATATCTTCTTTGATAAAGTGTCTGTTCATATTTTTTGCCCATTTTCTAATTGGGTTGTTTGGTTTCTTATTGTTGAGTCTTGAGAGGTTTTTTTATATTTTAAATATAAATCCTCTATTGGATTTGTGATTTGCAAATATTTTCTCCCAGTCTTTGGCTTGTCTTTTCATTCTCTTACCTCTTCATTCTCTCTGGCTTGTCTTTTCATCCTCTGTTGAAAACCAGTTTTTAATTTTGATGGAAGTCTAATTTTTTAAGTTTTCTTTTATGGATTCTTAGATATGGAGTCATATCTAAGAAATCTTTGACTAACCCAAGGTCACAAAGATTTTCTCCTATATTTTCTTTTGGAAGTTTTATAGTTTTAGGATTTACATTTAGTTTCTCCCTTCCTTTTTAAGCACGTATTTCCTCAGGCCCAGAAGTTTCTTTTGGAAGACAGTGCCAGCAACAGAACCAGACACACCTGAGCAGATCTGGGATAGAGTCAGTCCTGGGAGCTTTGCCAGGCATGGTGCCCAGGAGTCATCTGAAAACGGGTGTGTGCCTCAGAAGTTGCCCCAGGAATGGCTTTTAAACAGATACCAGGCATCTCTGGCTTAAGACTTGGCATAAAACTAAAGATTTTATCTTTTGAAAAGTGGGTGCAGGATGATAAGAGAAAAACCTCTAAACTTTCTAGCTAAATCCTTCTGATTGTTGCACAAAGTCGGAATAGTGAATGGTGCCAAACACAGGACTTTGCCGATTACACACAAACACCCATTTCAGTGATTCACCCAATCATGCTTTAATCTCTTAACCAAGAGGCTTTCAAAAATTATGGTCAACAAGGCAGCCTGCTAGTTAAGACTGCCATTGGAATTGGGTTTTCCTCAGGACAGCTGGAGTGTAATGTGGTGGGAAGAAAGCTTGATGTGGGTGAGAGGCCAAGGATTGCTTGCCTGGGAAGGATGTGCAGCTTTTGATAGAAATCTGTGAAATGACCTCAGCCAAGCCCAGTAGAGACCTGCCATCTCTTATCCATGGGAAAATACAGCAGCAAAAGTGTTCAGAAAGCAACGCTTATAATCGACTTTGTGTCTGTCACTGCAAGACAAATATGACACAGCCCTGTCTTCAAGAAATGCATGGTCCAGAGTGTGATGCATGCTAGATTCTAGCAGCTCGCAGAAGATTCCTGTTCCAGTAAGGGAGGGCAGTTGAGAGCAGGTTGAAAATGGCTTCTCCAGGAATGTGCCAAGCTGAGCAATGCAGTGATTTAGTATATTCTGGAATGTGCAGGCCGTTGGCATGACCGTGTCACAGGAAGGGCTCACAGTGTTGGTGGGAGATGCTGTTGGGGATGTAACTGGGGCTGGTCTTGGAAGACCTTGTTTTCTCTGCCCTGAATATGAGTGTTTGCTTGAATCACCCAGGTACTATTGAAGCATTTTACATATAAGAGTGATGGGATGGGACTTTCTTTTAGGAAGATCTCTCTGGCAGCTCTGTAAAGAATGAATTGGAAGGGGTCAAGGTATGGACATTAAGGAAACCAGTTAGACAACTGCAGCAGTAATCCAGGTGAGGCCCTAGCCTGAGGACATGCAGCTGACAGGAAGGTACAAATGAGAGGAGATGGAGTCAGAACCAGAAACATGAGGGGGGACATCTGCATACTTCTGGGTTTCTGACTCAGCAGTTGGGTAAACATGGTGCCACCCAGCAGAGTCATCCCCACGCCCCCAACCACTACCCAGGGAGGAAAAGTTACCTCCATATCCCCAACCATCACCCATGGAGGAAGGCTTCCACTGGGGACCCTTCAAGTTTGAGGTGCATTGGAGCCAACAAGTTAAAGACATTCACAAGGTGGCCAGGCCCAGAAGTCTGGTGCCCCTCTCCCACCTGCCACAGGCTTCTGCCAGTGTTTAAGTTAAAGACATTCACAGGAAGCATCAGGATCACTCGTGCCTCCCACAGTACAGCAAGCAGGACTTGCAAACAAGGTGAAGTCTAGCTGGAGAGGCCATGGTGAGTCACACAGGCACTCAGGAACAAGCATGGCTTGCCACGAAAGCCTCCATCCCCCATCCCCCCACCCCCTCGCCCCCCACATGCTCAGTGTGGACCTGGAGGAAACCAGCCGTCTTTCATCCTTGCCTCCTCCCCTCCCTCCTTACCTCCTGCACTCTCTCTTTCCCCAGCTGAGCCCTTCTCATTTGTTTAAAAAAAAAAAGTGTGAATTCACTCCCAGTCCTTTTGAAACCCAACATGTCAGTGATAGATGAGGCCTAATTCTATAACTTCAAAGGAGAAAAATTGAGTGAGTGAATGCAGGCCAGGGGAGTTGAAAAGTCCAAGGGAACAAGAGACACATGGGATGACCCTGCCATCAGGAGGAGCGCCCTCCATCCCACCCCTGCTGGTGCCATGCCGAGGCACAGACAATGCCACTTTCAATAAATCATGAGGGATCTTGAATGCCCAGTTTTGTCCTGTTTTCAATGGGCCTTGGTCATATTGCTTACGATATAGCCAGACATTTGTGCTGGGTTCCCAGCTACTCAAAAGCTCACAGTCGAGTGCTCTCTCAACTATATAATGGAGACTTTGCATATGTGATTTTTGGGGAGATTTTTTTCAGATTTCCATAGCTGGTCATAGTAAAGGTGAACTCGTGGGTAGTGCTGGCCTTTGTCCCCTTCACATATTCACCCTTTGAGTGACGCCGAGCTTTGTGGAGTATCCATGCAGTACCTAATTCAACCACACATCTGACCCCTGCCTCTCTTTGGCACTGGCCCCTTTTCTGTGCTCAGTGCGCTGCTGGGGGCCGCCACACAAACCCGGCTGCCCTGGAGGCACTCTGTGCTCAGCAGAGAGAACTTGGCTGTCTTTCTCACTTTCAGAAGTCCAGATTCCTAGTGAATCTGGCACAGGAATGGCTGCTTGTTCTCATGAGGCTGCACACGTGACAATGACTGTAGGAAGCACCATTTAAAAGTCTGCAGGATGCCATGAATAGCAATGATAGTGTATATTATTGAACAAAATAATTATTCTGATGTTAGCATCACATATTGCACATGAGTATTGATATTCAACTCTGCACCTCACGGATATGTACAATCAACTGTGTTAAAATGAAAATTTTAAAAACTAAAATAAAAGTCCCCAGGATGTTTCTACCCAGGAGTCTTGGGAAGAAAAGGGAAGAATAACCTTGGGGTCACTTGTGGTCATTTCCTTAATCGTCTGTGACCGTTAGGAACCTTATTTTCTATAAAGAAGCACAGAGGCGTCCTTGGCTTTTTATTAGTAATAACAAACAGCTAGAATTTATTGAGAGCCTGCCATTTGCCAAGAGCTTTCACATTTAATCCTTAAGCCTTATACCCATTTTTACGAATGAAGAAACTGAGACTCAGTGTTAGGTAACCCATCAAAAATCACATAGCTAGGGCCGGCCCGGTGGCGCACTGCTACAGTGCGCCGCTTGGGAGCGTGGCGGCGCTCCCGCCGAGGGTTCGGATCCCACATACAGACCGGTTCCTGCTCACTGGCTGAGCGAGGTGCGGGTGCGACACTGAGGGTTGCAATCCCGTGGCCGGTCCCGGTCCGGTACGGGCGCGACACTGAGGGTTGCGGTCCGTTGCCGGATACGAAAAAAGACAAAAAGGGGGGAAAAAAAAAAAATCACATAGCTAGATGTGGCAAAACTGGGACTGAGGGTTGCGGTCCGTTGCCGGATACGAAAAAAGACAAAAAGGGGGGAAAAAAAAAAAAAAATCACATAGCTAGATGTGGCAAAACTGGGATAGAAACCTTTCTTATTCTGCTTAATTTTTTATTTCTGTCATTGGGTGTTGATGATGTTGTTTGGTATTCTGTAAATCTGAAAAATGGATCAAGTCCTAATCTTAGGATAACTTTGAAAACCTATTTAATATACTGTATGATTCCATTTATATAACATTCTTGAAATGACAAGATTATAAAGTAGGAGAGCAGATGGGTGGTTGCCAGGAGTTAGGGATGGTGGTGGAGAGGTGGATGGACCAAGGGAGACCTTCGTAGTGAGGGAACAGTCTGTATCTAGATTGCAGTGGCAGTGGCAGCTACACGAATCTGTACATGTGACCAGAATGGCATAGAACAAGGCACACACATTGTGCCAAAGTCAGTTTCCTGGATTTGGTATTGTACTGTAATTATGTACAATGTAATCTTTGGTGGAAATTGGGTGATGGGTACCCAGAACCTCTCTGTACTATTGAAATTTCTGTGAATCTGTAATTCCCTTGGAGTAAAAAGTGTTTTGTTTTGTTTTTTAATTTCTCTTTGTAGGACACCAGAACTGCCCCTGGTAAATGGTCAGTTCTCAGCACAGGGGCTGCCTACTTTCAGAAGGCAGTCCTCCCCACACAGCTACAAGTGGCCTAGGAGGGGAGCACAAATTAGAAGAGAGGCCAGGTTTTAGTGTCTGTCAGATCAAAGCTGAGGCTCTGTTGTCTTATGGGAAAGTGCTAAACTCAGAGCCAGGGTCCCTGGGCCCAAGTCCCGGGGCTGCAAGTGTGTGACCTGGAGCAAACTCCTCAACCTCTCTTGACCATTTTTATTACTGTCCTCAATATTATTATTTTATCTGTTCCCAAGTTGTATTCCTCCACTTTGTAATCACAGAACAGTGAACATTCATTCTTATTTCTCTGGTTTTGGTCATTTATTCCTCCAACAATTATTTCTTAAGCACCTGCTTTGCTGGAGACTCTGGAAGTTATTGGGGATATAGTTATGGACACGACCCATGTGTTTCTGCCTTAGGAGAGCTAAAGGTCTTGCTTTTTCCCATCACCTGGAATCTCTCCCGTCTGCATCTTTTAAATCATCACTGCTTGCCATACTCACCTCAGGCCTCATCTTCTCCATGCAGGCCCCTACCAGATCCTTCTCTGAGCTCCCATAGCATCAGAGTCAATGTGACTTAGTCATCTCTGCCAGCCTTTTCCCCCTGTACCTCCCCTACTGCCCTACACAGTGCTGAGCACCACAGAGACAATGCTCACAGAAGTGTGAAATGGAGAGCCAGCGGAACCTTTAAGAAGAGCTTTTCTGAGGCTTTCATTTTAGAAATGATGTTATAGATAAGGGCGCATGACTTACATAACAGAAAGTGGCTATATGAGTCCCCAACCCTTCTTCTCACTCGCATAATAATAGATTCTGTGTTAATCTTAGTTTTTGTTGTTTTTTTATTTTTTATTCCTGCTATTCAGTATTTTGACTAGCTGGCTAGTGTTTCCTCTTTTAGTCTCTTGCAAACTCTGAGAGTGAAAAGCGCTTGGCTCTAGTTCTGGTCTTATTACTAACTAGCTATGTGACTGAGCCATATCAACCAGAAGGCAGGTTACTTGACTTGAAAAGGTGGAGCCAGCCCATATCTCTCTTTCTTACTTCATTGGGCCTACCTGGCACTTCCAGTCACCAAGCATGACTCTGCCTTTGGCAGGCCCACCAGGTGTCCCCTTTATCCAGTCCAACCTCCACCTGAGATGTGGGGGTCAGTCTACTCAGCCTGTCACTTAAGCTGCTTGTCTTAAATTTGAGTGGGTGGAAGGAGGCCCCACCTTATACTTCAGTAATGCCTTTGCCAGTGAGCATTGAGAAGGCTGACATTCAGAATGACATTTGTTGGCCCATATCTATTAAAGTCTAGAGGAAGGAGAGGGGGAAATTGTTGAAAATTTCAGGAAATGCAAAGACTTTAGAGTCAAATGGGTTTGGGCTCCTTTTCCAGGTTGGCTAAGTGTTGATTTGTATATTTCCTCACCTTGGGCACTCAAGTAGTTAACCTCTCTGAGCCTCAGTTTCCTCACCTTTAAAAGAGGAGCAGTAGTACCTGGACACATGTCACTCTTGGTGCAGTGTCCGGTTGAGTATGGAACCTGTGATTCCTATGCTTATCTCAGAGTCCTGCATCACCTTTTGTTGAAAGTCTTTATTTAATAAATGCTTTGTAGGGGGATTACACAGAGAAATCAATTGGTATTTCTCTATTGGAACTTACAGTCTAGTTGGGACAGTATGATAGTTAAACAAATACACAGCTAGAGACATGTTCCAACTTGAGAATAAATGAAAAGAATCAGACCGTGATAGAAGCAATTTTCTTGTATCCGGACTGTCAGAAGCCAGCCCTCTGCCATGCTGTGGCAGGTCGTTGTGGCCTCTTCCTTCCCCAAGCAGAGATTAACAGACAAGTTGTTGCCGGTGCCGAGGTGCTGGGCAGTCTCCGTGTTGAGGCACATCTGCCAACCTGGCAGGACCTGAGAAACTTTTCTTCTGAGTAGTGAGCCTCATCTAGAGGCATACAACCTCCCTGACACTGCCACAGTCTGAAGCAGCCCTAGTGACATGGTCGCCAGGGAATAAAATCAGGGCTGCCCATTGATAGAAGAGCCAGTGTCAGCATGGCCATAGGAGAGCAGTGCAAGTGCCAGCAGGGCTACTGAAGCAGAGGCCTGAACATTGGAAGCATTGAGTCCTCCTGCCGCATGCCCTGGGCAGCCTACACATACTGAGGGGGGTGCCCAGATACTGCGCAGGTTAAGAAGTTGAGCCCTATGTGGAAACTCCTTAAGTTTTAGAGGGATCACAGTTGGAGATGTTGAATTCCAATCAGCTTGTTTCAGTGTATCATGTTTTTAATTTTGTTCTCAACTCATTACAAGCAATAACCCCAGGCCTTACCATGTGAGGAACATTATTGAGTGTTTGCTATAGACAGGCGCTGTTCTAATGTGTTTCTACTCATTTAATTTTCAAAACAACCTTATGAAGTAGGTACTGTTATTACCTCCATTTCACATAGGAGGAAACTAAGATAAAAAGAGGTGAAATAACAAGGTTACATAGCTAATAGGAAATTCAAAACCAGATGGCCTGAAGAGGCTATACCGTTTAGGTCTGTACTAAACAGCCTCCTAATGTTGGTGTTTTTTTATAGACATTCGTGTTCACAAGCAGAAAGATCTCCTTCCTCGTGTTGTAAGGCCTGTGTCCCAGGCAAGAAGATGGAAGCAAAAACATGAATTCTTTAAAATGCTAGAAAAAGAACTTGTCTAGTCTGATGGGCAGAAAGTTCGACTAGAGGATCTAGACTAGACTAGGAAGTTAGATTTTGAGAGTCTCTGATTGCCCCTGAGTTTCAGCCCTGGAGCCCCTGGAGAGATTATACAGAGGTTAGAGGGAAAACAGTTTCTGCTTAATGAAAACGTTCCCCTAAGATTACTATGAAATTTTTTTTTTTGACATTTAACATTATATCTTGTTTCTTAAATGATTTTTCAACTGTGTGAGATTATCCAAAGATTCTCTATTAGCAAAGCTGATTTTTCACAGTTAACGAGGCAAATAGAAAGTCTGTTCATTTTCCTTCTTACTGGATCCTGGCCCTTCCTAATACCCTCCACAAGCCTCTTTAAGTTTTTTTGGTCTTTGTATTTCATTTTAGCTTTAAACTTTTGTCTATACTGTCTTAATACTTCACTATATCCATGTGTTCTTTGATTTTTACCACAGTTAGAACAGCGTCTCTTAGACTGATATGTTGTTCTATAAGTAATTATCTTGGATGGGAATAGGAACCTCAGGTAAGCCCAGATACGGGCCTCCTAGGTGTCCCTTCTATATTGTTCTGAGCAACCCATTGAGCAGTGTCAGATCAACGGGCATTTTGTGGCTGGCTGGTGGTGGAGAATGATTCTCCTGCTAGAGGTTGCTGCAAAGCTCACTGCTGCAGGCTGAAGCCAGGTTGCAGAAGCAGGGCAGCAGGCAGTGAGGGAGGGGAGTAGATTGGCAGCCCCCGGACCAGAAAGGACCTAAGATAGCAATGTTGTCCTGGAATATGTTGTCCAAATATTTGGCCTTGTCTGGGAGGAAGGAAGCAGAATTAGCATGGAACCAAGTCATGAACTTTGACAGCTGCTCTTGGCTCCATGCGACAGCCTTGTGCAGGAGAATTCTTCATTTGCTTCTCATTAAAGCGTCTAAAGACGTGAGCCCTGGTTCTTCTGAAATCTCAGAGCTTCTCTTCTAACAGATATAAAAGGGGCTTGTTACGGGTGCTTTCTTCCAGTAAACCTAGAAAATATCTCACATTCATCCATAAAACAAACCACAGGACAACCATAGAGGAACACAGCTCCATTTTACAAGTTTAAGGCTATCAGAACCCCACCACCACCCCAGAGTCTGGGAAAGTACAGAGACAAGACCAGAGCTGCTAGCTCCCAGCTTGGAATTATATAACTCCCAGTCTCCTCAAGTCCCTGGAAACTGAGGCCAATTCCCTGGAAGATCATTCTGTTCTCTCCTGTTTTTTCAAGAATAGAGCCAGCTTGATCATTGGCTCTGAGGATTGCATGGGAATGTCCCATTTTCTTTCTTCCTTAAACTGAATGATTACCATCATGATCATTTTTAATCAGATTATATTCGACCTTCCCTGGATCTCATATTTTTATGTATGTTTAGCTCATATTTTGAAAAACTTTGCTTTTTTTATGTATATCCTCATCTATTTCCAAAAAGAATTTGAGAGAGCTTACAACAAAGAAAATAAATAGTGAAATGTATTTAATAGAAAGACAGAAAATCAGAATCAAGGAAAGGAGGCAGAAGTAATATGACATCACAGTTCCTGTGACTGGGCATCATATTTTCTGATTTCTTTTCTTTTCTTTTTTGGTGGTTGGCTGGTATGGGGACCCAAACCCATGACCTTGGTATTATAAGGCTGCACTGTAACCAATATTTTCTGGTTTCAATATCAGAGAGGCAAAGATAGTCCCATTTGGAGGGGAGGGGAAAGATTTTATAAGGTTATTTCTTACAACAACCCTCATTGAAAGTTGAAGGATATTTTTCCTAGCACTAAAATCAGCTTCTCACATGAGGCTTGATACTGGGGACGTTAAATGTTATATAGTGGACATCTTTGGCATTTATGGCAAATGAAGAAAGAGATTTTATAAGGCTGTTTCTTAAGACAAACTTTGGTGAAAATAGAGGGATATTAAAACACCCTTAAGGAAGGCAAGTCTGCTAGTGAGCAAGTTCCTATGGTCTATATACATAACTTTCTTATCACATAATTTGATTCAAGGATGAAGCTTTGAACATCTCTGAGTGATCGATGGCCTGTCACTTGGGCTGCTTCTGACTTGTTTCCCTTCTCTTCACTGAGTGTGTAGTAGAAGCTGTGTAGCAGTGGCTGTGAAGTGGGGGACCCTGGCAAGGTCTACAGTGTGGGTATTCTCCACTGCTGGGGGCGGGGCCAAAAGCTTTAGAAAGCAGATATGTTAAGTGGCTGAATTGGTGTATTCTGTGCACAAAGAAACCTGAACAGTCTCCCCAGATGCACAACTGCCTCCGTGCATTTGGAGGAGCTGTATGCAGTCCCTATAGTCAGCACTGACAGTTGCCTATGGAAGCAGCCGTGGGTGACTCCAGTACCTGAACAGAACAGTGATCAGCCTGAGGTCCCAGAGCTCTGAGCAGAAGTGGTTCTGATGTGGTGCTGATCCAACACAGTACCATTTGGACATGAAAATCCTCAAAAATGCTCCAGCTGAGCAGGTTGGTTGCATTCTCTCTTCGTCTGGTTGCATGTGACATATGCAGACTTGCACATCATCATCACCATTGTCACACTGCTCAAGAATCTGAGAGGTAAAAACATGACCTAATGACAAGGTAAGCCTGGATCAGGAGTGTGCTGAGGGAAAGGAGCTCCTGTTCTGCCAAACAAGACCCTGGGATGGGCGATGAGCTCTTGTAGGCTGGTCTCACCCAGCAATAAAAGCAGATGGTCATGTGGGATAGCAGCAAACAGAGCTCCCCTGCCCTGGTCTTGCTGGTGAGCAGTGAAGTAACCCTCAGAAGAAGAAGCGTCTTGACAGGCAGGCAGCAGAGCTGCTGCTGGGCTTTTCTCTCCTGAGACTGGCTTGTTGACTGAGGCTCCTTACTAAAGAGAACTTGCTTTCCCTGTGGGTTGACTGTAGCTCCAGAGACAGACATTTTTTCTTCTGAGCAAGTAAAACCTCAGCAATGAAGTATCCTTGTCCTGTCACTTTTAACCTTAATGAGAATAGAACAAGCCTCTGGAACAAGGTACAGTGGAGTCAGGGGAAGTGGCCTTAAGTGAAAACACAGCTGTGGGGTTTACAGACAGCGCTGCAGGGAGGCGTCATCCAATGGGAGCGGCCAGCCTCGCTATAGACTTTCCAACACTAATGAATCCGTAACTCCATGCTGAACAGAATTTAGTTTGATGGGTCTCTGTGCCAGCAGATGGATGTATTTTTCTTGAAAGACCAGGGTGCCAGAAGTCTCCATGATTACGTTACTGGAGCAAGGTTCTTTTTTGTGGTTTGTGAAGTTGAGCGTCAGGACTGCAGGATTCTCTTGCTCTTTCTCACTCTTATTTTTTCCAGGTCAGAACCAGAGCTCAGGGTGGGGAGGAAAATCCTGCTGAATGAGCAAGTTCTTTCTTAAAAAGCTCTCTCTAAGTCCAAAAAGACTTCAGTGGACTTAGGAGAAAGAAATTTAATACATTGCCGTAGAATCGTTGTTAACCAAGTCAAAGCAAAGTCCACAGCATCTTTGTCTTATAAAAGAAAGCAAAGAGGAGATGGAAAAAAAGAAATGATGCTTAGGAAATCCAAAGCAAACACTGACGACTAGAGAAGAAAAACTGAAGATCACTTCTGAGAATGCAGAGATTTCCTTCTAATAAGATTTTTGCAATTACAAAACCAAGGCTGCAGGTAGAAGTGACTTTCCTGTTCTTTTTAGGTATACCATTTATGCTTGACTTATGAAGAGGATTTGCTACTTACAGCTTAAGGAACAGTTGGACACCCTGCATGACCCAGTGCACTGAGAGGGGAAGAGTCAACCATGGCGAGGCTGGAGGCCTCCCAGGCTGGTCCTTGACCTGCGTTTGAACCTTAGTCCTAATAGCTAGCAGATTGAAGCAAGCTCGCAGGCCTCCCAGAGAACCGTGTTGCTTTGAACTGCAGCAGTCCTGGCCAAAGAACTAACACTACTTCCACCAGCATCCTCTCTCGTTACACCCTTGTGAGGGGAGCTCTGATCTAGCCTCCCAGGTCCCCCTGCTCAGTCACAGAGCAGCCTGCAGAGCAAGCTCTGCCCTGATGGGGCTGCAGGTGCCTTCCAGGGAGTGGGCAGGGAGAGACCAGTTGCCCATAAGAGGTCATCTCGGAGCTTTTATGAACAAGACAGGGAGTTCCTAAACTTTTAACTCATTTTTTGCCCTTCCAAGGTCAGGCCAGGAGTTTTCAAAAGCACTGGAAGCTCTGAGCTGGTTTCTTCCTTAACTAATGGAGATTAGTACCTAGTGACCTGTGCCTAATGTTCTCCAAGTATGTGGCTGTCCACGAAAGCCGGCTATGCCCCTGAGCAAACTGAAGACTGACTTACTGTCTAGCCCAGGGGAACACGTGGCACACATGCATAACCACCCTTTCCTGTCCCATTCCATCACTCTTTTCTGATTATTCTTATGAATGTAATCTAGCCTCTGGGCTGGGATCCAAAGTAAGGTCATGTGTCTTTTAATAGTTACATTAAATGACTCCCCTTCCTGGGACAGTCATTCTTCCCCTAAATTGTCCCTGAAGTATCATCCCCAGCAGCGATATCTGAGAACCCTGAGGAAGCCTTACCTAGTCCCCAGTCAGGCATTCTTGTTGTTCACCTGTTGCCACCTGCTGGGAGGATGGCCCTGCTGCCTCCCTTGCTGCCCACCCAAAGAGCCCAGAGGGGCTGAAGGGGGGCCTCTTGCAGGTCCCATAACCCCAACAAGGCCTGCCCATGCTTCCACAGAGTCTGGGAAAAGACTCTTGTCTCCCAAGGGTCCTAGCTCCTCCAACTCACCCCAGCTCCTAGAGGTTGCCAATATAATTCCCTGGGGCCAGTTTCCCTGGGGTGCACCCCTGGAGCAGGACATCTGGGTCAGAAGGGGTCCCAGCAGAAGTCTCACATTCTGACTGCCCAGAGCCTGTGCCCCTGTGGGATCTCAGCCTGAGCCCATGAAGGCAGAAAGCTCTAACATCTTCTACCCAAGGGAGACTAGACTGTCCTTTGTTGGGATGAATGCCTTGCCTCTTACTGGACCCACTGAAAGGCCTCCTTCCTCTGCTGGTGGAGGCTGACAGAGCAGCCTTGTGAGTGCTTCTTGGGCCCTTCACTTCCTTTCCTCTTCACCCAATACCAGGAATGTTGTGCAGTTGGAAACAGTCCACCCAGGGAAACTCATTCCCAGGGTAAGGGTTGGGTAATGGCAGGTTCTTTTGCTTGATGTAGCAGCTGCCTCTGGAAAAGGAAAGATGTGAAGTCTCAGAGTGGCTGCCACTCTTGTAGGCTGACTTTCCAAGCTGAGCTGCTGTGTGGATGGGGTCCTGCAAGCCTAGGTCAGAGCCAATGCCCTGGCACAGATGGCAGCCTGTAGGCCTGCCTCTTCCCTTGCTGCACCTGGTATGTGGAAAGTATTCAGTAACAGGGCCAGCCCATGGCTCACTTGGGAGAGTGCGGTGCTGATAACACCAAGGCCACAGGTTTGGATTCCTGTGTAGGGATGGCCGGTTAGCTCGCTTGGGAGAGCATGGTGCTGACAACACCAAGTCAAGGGTTAAAATCCCCTTAATGGTCATCTTTAAAAAAAAAAAAAAAGGAATTATTCAGTAACCATTGTTGAGGGAAGGACTGCATGCCTCTTCAAGGGCACTGACAAGATAGGAATGCCTGAACACTGAGAATATTTGAGCCACTGTGTATCGTTGGTGGCACAGTTACTGAAAGGGGGACAGATGTGAGGCAGAATTTCTTTACTGAAGGGAGAGAAGGAATAAAGAAATGCAGGGATGAAATTGGACACCTCCTGTGGACAATGGTTAAGACCCTTAGCACACAAGATAGCTGGTGAGGCTACCCACCTGGAGTCCTCAGACTCTGGGGAAAGAGGCCCTGCTTCCAGCGTCCCAGAGGAGGGAGTATCAAAAGATAAGAGCCACTTTGACAGGGAATAGACAGGAGGACAGGCTGGAAGGGCTGTCCTGGGAACAGGTACAGCATGAGGAAGGACATGGAGGTCTGAAACTGTGGCCTGGTCCAATCATATGCCGTGAGCTGTAGGTGTAGCGGGGTGCACGGAGATCTGCAGCGGAAGAGGGGCACCTTCCCTTTCCTTTAAGACTCCTGTTGTCTACCCTGAGGGCCTCCCTGATTGGCATATCCTCTAAGGCACATTCCCACCTCATCCATCCCTCTCTTACAGTCCATATTTTTTCATGCAAGCAGCCAAACTCCTGAGAGCCTGAGCAATGTTTAATTCATTTTTATATCTCCAACAGCAAGAAGCCACTTAAGGAGGGAAGAAGTGTCATCAGGTTTATGTTTTAGAAAGGTAACTCAGTTGTGTTGTAGAGAGTGGATTAAGAGAGCAGGGCCAAGGGAGTGGGTAGACATATGTCAATGTCCTCAGGAGAAATGACAAACAAGTACAAAAGAACAGTAGAGTAGAAGGTGGCAGAGACCAGGCATGCGTCCATTGAGGCTCTGGCTCCACTCTTTTGCAAGCTTTTGATTCTGCTTCCTCTGTGAGCTGGCTTTTTTCTTAGGCTGCTAGCAAGCTGGTTGTGCAGCTCCGGTTCTCATGCCCAGAAGCACTCAGCAAACATCCTCTCATATCTCATGCCTCGGTTGGTTCACGTGTTCATTCCTCAGTCAGTTCCTAGGGCCAGGAAATGACATGCACTGATTGGGCTAGGTTTCTGAGTTCCAGCCCTGAAGCTGGAGATGGGGTCTGCTTCCCCTTAGAGTCTCAGGACTGGGGAGAAGTGGGTGGGGGTCTGAATAGCTTAATGAAACTAGCGTATCATTAGGAAGGAAGAAATATCTGCTAGATATGCATCCAGTTCTGCTACAGGGACCATTGGATTCATTCATTCATGTAGTGAACCTTGCACATGGTAGTCACCTACACCCCTGTGAGGACATACTTTGTGGATTGGTTTATCTGGGAAACAGCATATCATCATCCTGGGTGAATTTCAGACCTCTCACAGAGTATCCCCCACCCCCATCTCCTCCTTCGGTTCTCCATTCCTTGACTTCTCCTTGGATCTTGTGATTGACCATCTATCTCCAAGGTCACACACACAGCCTGCTCTCTGATCACAGCCTCCAGTCCCTCCATTTCCCTTACTCAGTGACTCCCACAACTCTTCCCTTTGAACGCCTGGACACCTAGGAGGCCAGTATAGCCCAGTGGTTAGCAGCATGCACCACACTTCAGTTCTGCCACTTACTTGCTAATTTGAGCCAAATACTTAAACTCCTATGTAATGTTGGGATAGGAACCAACCTTGCAGGGCTGTTGTGAGGATTAAATAAGAGCACACATGAAAGATGCTTAGGACAGAAGATGTGCTCAATAAATGTTAGCTCCATACAAGACATCTGTATGAGTCATCATTCTCCAGAGAGACAGGATCAATAGGATATGTTATAAATACATGAGAGGGGATTTATTAGGGGAATTGGCTCAAGTGATTATGAAGAAAAGTCCCACGATAGGCCATCTGCAAACTGGATGCCAGTAGTGTGGCTCAGTCCAAGTCCTTGGTATGATGGACCAGGGAAGATGATGGTGTCCTTGGTATAAGTCCTGGAACCCAAAAGCTGAAGAGTCTCGAGCTCTGATGTCCACAGACAGGAGAGAGGACTGTATCCCAGCTCCAGCAGATAGAGAGATTCGCCTTTTTTTCTCTGTCTTTTGTCCTCTCCAGGCCCCCAGCAGATTGGATGGTTCCCACCCACATTGAGGGCAGGTCTTTTCCACCCAGTCCACACAGGCTGTCATCTATTCTCTGCTGGAAACACGCTCATGAACACACCTAAAAAGATAGCTTTACCAGGTTTCTTGGCATTCCTTAATCCAATCAAGGTGACACCTAGAATTCACCTTTACAACATCTATCACCCAGACCCTTCTGTTTTCTTCTAGTTGACCCCTTTCGTTTTTATTTCCTTACCAGTTCCCTTTTGGTTCCCTGGTCCATCTGTGGCTGTATCATATCTCCACTCTCTTGACACATTATTATTCTCTTAAACCTTCCTGGCAAATACTCAGCTTTGGACCAACCTGACTTTCTTCAGGCCAATGTCTAGGTTGCTAGAAAAAAATCAACAACTGGGCAGATAGTTGCTACAGTGACTTCAGATCCTGTGGCCTCAGGTAGACCCTTAATGCTCCCTAGCAATCCTTATGTTCTTCCCTGGTCAACTGTTTTTTCTATTTCCCAAAGAAGCCATTTCAAACCTTCATTGCTTTCCTCAAACTTCCACTCCGTCCCTCACCAAACTCTTCGTTCCTTGCAGATAATTTTGCTTCCTAATTCTCAGGAAAGAACAAATGCCCCCCTGCCCAGTCTGCAGATCTGTCTGCATCCCCGCCCATCCTTTCCCCTTCTGCAGTGAAGAAGGGGTCTTCCACTTGCGTATCGGATTCCAACACTGGTCATCTCGGAGGCATCGACTCTCCAGTTATCTCTGTCTCTCTTATGTCTTCCACTCCTCCCTCCATAGTGCCTCCTTCCTTTCAGCATTTAAACAAGTCTCTGTCATTTTCAAATACATTCCCCTTCAATCACACATCCTATTTTCCTATCCCTTTCCATTCCGTTCATCTCGCCTCTTCTCCACCATTATCTAATTTGCTAAGAGTTGTATATGTTCATGATCCCCATTTCCTCTCCTTCTACTCATTTTTCCACCCATCACACCATGATCTCTGCTCCTACCACTTCCCCCAAGAGTCTTTTCTGCTAAGTCCAATGGATTCCTTGTTTTGGGTCCTTGTTTCTCTGTTAAACCTCTTGGAAAGATTTAATGCTGCTGACTGCTCCCTCCTCAGCTTCTATAATGTCATAACACAAACCTCCGTGGCCACTCCTTCTCAATCCCCTTTCACAGCTCTTAAATATGAGTGTTTCTCAGGATTTTGTCCAAGACCCTCTTCCCCCCACCCTTTCTTTTTTTGTGGCTGACTTGTACGGGGATCTGAACCTGTGACCTTGATGTTACAAGGCTGCGCTCTAACCAGCTGAGCTAACCGACTAGCCCTAAGAACCTCTTTTATTCTACACACTCTCTCTGGACAATCTCATCCACTCCAGTAGCTTTAGTTGCCATCTTACGTACTATCTGAAGGCTCCCAACTTTGTACCTCCAGCTTACCATCTTGCTTATAAACTTCAGAACTGCATATACAGCAGTCTACTGGTTATCTCCACTAGATGCCTCTGAGGCACCTTAAAATCAGCAATCTCAAACTGAACTCAAACTGTTCTCCCATACCTGCTCTTCCTCCTTGTCAGGCTGGGTAGCAACACCATCTACCCTGCTGCCCAAGACAGAAAATCTTAAATATCATCTTTGACTCCTCCCTCTCTTGCTGACTTTACATCCAGACTATCACCATGCCCTGCAATGCTGAAAAGGTGGATGAATGTGAAATTCTAGTTCTAATTGTGGTTTGGACAAATTACTTAACCTTTCTCAGCCTCAAGTTCTTCATCTATAAAAAGAAAATAGTAATACCTAATTCAAGTGGTTGTTGTCAAGATAAGGGAAGGCTTTACTTGGAAGGCGATGAATAAATGTAAGTTCTTCATTCAATAAAGATGAGTGCTTTTCTGTCCCAAATCCTCTCTCTGCCACTCCCAGTCATTGCCTTATTGTTGACTTGGTGTGTACATAGTCTCCTGACTTTGAGAATCCCCAGGAATTAAATTTTCCATAGTCCCTTCATGATTGAAGACTACATGTTCTGTCTCATCACCCCTTTTTCACTTGGTCATGGGACAGCTGGAGTTGAATGGGGGCTGGGATGCAGGGTCTGGATGTCACCTTCATCGTCATCTGGTTAGATGTGTGTGTGTTTCCAAGTCTTGTCTCTTATCTGTTTCCCAATGCTTCCATCCCACACTGTGCCACTGTAGGTCGGATCCTCATCTTCTCACTGGGCCACTGCAACAGCCTTCTATAAGGCCTTCCTTTCTCCAGGATCTCTCTCACTTCAGCCCATTCTCTACATGACCGTCAGAGCAGGTCTGTCTTCTACGCTGAAACCTGCCTTGGCTTCTCCTTTTTGACAAAATGAAGTCCACACACTCTTGCATGCAGCCTGCCTTGCCAGCTTATTGCCTTGCGTCCCTGGACCAGCCCAGTGGCTCAGTCCTCTGTAACCCAGTACCCCTTTCATAAGGGAGCAGGAAGGATACTTGAACACTACTTGAGAAGCTGAATGCTACACTTCTTGGGTCTAGTGGTTAGTGGGGCTGGCATAAGGCACTCAATAAAGACCAAATGTACTGAAAACAGGGACCAAAAGAGACAGGAAACGCAGAAGGACTCAGAATTCTGTAAGGAAGTTAAGAATCACCAGTCATAAAATAGGGGGGTGTGGGGGAACATTAGTCTTTTACCCAGTATCAAAGTAATATATGCTTATCATGAAGAATTTGGAAAACATGAAATAAAGCAATCACCTGCAGCCTTCCACCTACTGGTAACCACTGCTGTCATTTTGATATCTTTCCTTTCAGTCTTTCTTCCATGCAATTTTTGTTCTTTTTTACATAGTTTTCATGGTAAAATGTATACATTTCATAGTTAATGTATCATCATATTATCTTTTAATTCCATTTTTCCACGAACTTTTTGAAGTACCCTTGTATAATCAAATATGCATCCTACTTTATCTCATCTATCACAGATCTTTTCCCAGGATAGGAAAAATTCTTCATAAACAATTTAAAAGCTGCATGCTATTCCACATGTGACTATAGTATAGTTTTTTTAACCTTCTGCTATTGCTGGTCTTCTAGAGTCTTTCCAATAAATAACACTGAGGTGAACAGTTTTGCAAGTAAAGCTTTTCCTCCTACATTTATAAGTTTTCTAAGCCATAAATCCATGACTTGAATCACTGAGGATATAAAAATTTCTAAGCAATGCAGACTTTTGAAATGGAAAAAATGAATATAGGACTGACCTAAGCTGCAAAGAGAGAGATGAGGAGAAAAGGGTTGTAATTAACAGATTTTTAAAAAATAATTATTTTTTATTTTACTGAAAGAGGACTGGAAAGATCCAGGCAGTGCTCTGTAGGGAAAACATGCCTTTGACTTGAAGCTCCTGGCTTCATGATGGTAAAGAAGGGCTTGTTTCTGTTTTTGTATTTTCATCTGGGTCAGTTAGAGGACAAACCATTCCTATGAGCTCGTTTCCCTCTGAGGAAGAGAAAATTCGTCCAGCATCTAATGATGCAGATCATTAGCTATGTTAACAGCCTTACAGTTATAAAAAAAAAACAAAAATTATAATAATGTACCCTCCTAATGTGCAGTTAATTTTAGTTAAAATTTCCCTGGTGATATTAAAACCCTGTGAATTTATAAATATAGTAATTGGTTCCACACTTGGAAATGTTAAAGCTGCCCTAACCAACTGGCTCTAGCAGGACACACAGAATATCCCTGAGCACTGGAGGAATTCTGCACTCACCTGAGTGCTCCCCTCCAGAATCCAGAAAGAACCAGGACTTTACCAGAGTCCCTGCTCCTGATCTTCCGTAACCAAAAGAAGCTAATGAGTGTCTCAAAGTTAACATGTCCAAAATCAAACCTTTGACTCCCTGCTCATCCCCAAATTCAGTCTTCCCGCTCAGCAATGTTGTTCAAATCAAAAACTTGAACTGTCCTTGATTTCTTCCTTTCTGTCCTTGCCACTCCCAACATCAAATGCATCAGCATATCCCGTTGCTTCTAAAAATTTACTTCTGAAATGTGTCTCAAATTGTCTATTTCTCTCTATCTTGCCCACCCACCATCTAGTCCCAGCCCCTGTTGTAGAGAACACTAACATTTATAAAGCAAATATATTTCACAGGGCCTATTTTCCAAAGCCCTGTAGTCTCAGGTTTAGCCTAACCTTTTGGAATTACATATAGAAATGTTAACCTTGCAAAAAACAGGAAACTTTCCCCAGGCTAAAGTCTCTGATATTGATATAGAATTGTGGCACAGCAAAGTTGCTAGCTCTCAAGGACAGATACCCTTGAGAGCAGGTTAACCTACTGATTGATATGTAAAGATACTAGGAAAATTGCTGTAGGGAAAAACAGTGTTTGCTAAGATCAAGCTTTTGTTGGTGGATCAACTTAACTTTTTGCAAATTGTATTATGGAATGTCACTTTGCTTGTTCCATTGATGTTACCAGCCTATATTGTTAAACTATACTTAGCTATAACCCCACCTGTGTTCTTCTCCTGTAACTTGCTGGTCTGGAGAATAAATGCAGGGCGAGAACCCCAGTTCATGGTTAATTTCCAAAAGGAGGAATGCCTCTCTCTTGAGGGTTCCAGGAAATTAACCCCTTCAGGGTCTCTCACTGCTCAGAAGATATTGGCTTTGAGTAATCCTTTTGTGGCTCCATCACTCAGGGGAAGAGAGGTGATAATTTCATGTGAGGCAAAGCAACACCTGTCACTGCTCACCTCAGCTCCCCAATGGCTGCCTCCTGCAGGCTTCTCCTCTGCACTCTCCTACAGTCTGTCTTTATCTACACAGAAGCCAAGGGTATCTTGCCAGAACAGAACTCTGATCATGTCACTCATCCCTCCCTTAAAACAGGTTAGAGGCTTTCCTTTGCTATTAAGGTAAAGGCCAAAAATTGTAACGTGGCCAAGAAGGTCTTGCATCTCCTGCCTGGCCTTCCTCCCCAATGCCACCACCGCACAATCTAGGTAGCCCCCACCTCCTATTTCAGGAGAGCCATCCTTCATCCCGATTCCATTTAGTTCAGTTATTTACTTCCACAAAAACATCGGGGTTTTTTTTTTCCTGCTACAGAAACCTACTTTAATTTGAAGTTTTACATATGTATACATATTCATTGGTGTGATTGTTTGGTTGCTGTCTGTCTCCTCTTTTAGAGTAAGATCCGTGAAGGAGGCCCCTCCTTGCTGTTGTCACTGATCTGTCTCCCTCAGCTAGCTCAGTGCCTGGCACAAAGTAGGAGCTTATAAATATTGGTTGCATGATGAATGAACAAGTAGAGTCCTGGTAACAACTCTCATTGATGACAGGGTCCCCGTAAGGTGTGGGCTCTTCCCAGAGTGGGCAGACTCACAACATATCAGCTAGAGGGAATGTGATTTTGCTTGATTTTTGTTTTCATTTTAGCTGTTGGAATGGTTAAGAGTTGCCAAAAACTTACTTGTTTTTCTCTTTTCTCTTTATTTAGCTAAAGCTTGCTTTCACTCTGGACCATGAGACTGGATTGCCTCAAGAATGTCATATCTATGAGTACCGTGACAGCAACAAGTAAGCCACCCAGTGGGAAATAGTGTCACCTTACCATTGTATGCAGCAGAAGTACCTATAGCCTGCTGGCACTGGGTTTCCTTACAAAGGGGTTGTCAGCAAGGGAGTTACATTTTTTGCTACTGTACTAGAAAATAGCTGGCACAAAAATACTTCTGTAAAATCTTTTTTGCCTCTAAATATAGGACTTGAAGTACTTGTATAGAAGAAATTGTGGTGTGTTAGAAATACTCACATATTCAAATGCAAACCATCCTGTCTGTCCGGGCTGCAGCTGTCCGCTAGAGCCACCCTGCTCTTGGTCTCCAATCCTGTGCACGCTAATTTGATTCACTGTGTGACTTTGGATTTTGTTGTAGTTCCGTAATCGCTGTCTGACTATACTTATGTTTATGGGTTTTGTTGTTATGATTTACCTTGTGAATTTTATAACTGGGAGATTTCTGGGTACTTAGATTTAACTTGGTGGCCTTGCTGGAGGGTGGCACCTGGCATAATTTTATAGCACCTCCTTTCTTCATCACAGACCACCTCCTTGACTGTGTGTTTTAGTTTACATGACAGTGGAAGGGGTGGGGACTGAGGCACAGGGAATGTGTGCTGATGATGACGATAATGACAGCAGCTACCATTGAGCACCTGCTACATGTAAAGCACAATACTGGGATAACACTTGTTATCCCGTTTAATCCTCAAAACAATCTATAGAGTGTTCTTTTATTATTTTTGTATTTGCAGAAGCTGAGTCTTAGGGAATTAAAGCAACTTGCTCAAGCTTACTTGGCACAGCTGTGAGAGACAGAGTCAACAATATCATGTTTACTCTGGAAAGAGAATAGATGGAAGACAATTGTCCCAAGTTGTTACTTATGGAAACCCCAGTCAAGGATAAGAGGAGTCCCCATCTGGACTTGAGGATAGTCTACTCTGGTCTCATTGTTTAACTGTCCAAGACTTTTAATATTATCCAGTGGAAGGAAACAATTAGGCACGTGACGGCGGAAATGTACTTTACCTTCCAGAAGAGAAACGCATTTCTTCCTCAAGAATTGTTGCTCTCTTATGAGTAGAAGATAGGTGACTGAGTGCCCTCATGACCAAATCTCCATTCAGATTGCCTTCAAGGCATTGTTAGTCTTTGTAAGTTATCTTTAGGAGGATGCCAGAGTAAACCCCCAATTCCCACCAAATTAATCATAGGAAAGATTGGCCAAGCATCCTTTGACACCTTTTTTCATCCTCTTAGATGGCACTATTTCTGGAAGACATTTCTAGCATTTCTAGGCCATTGTGTCAGAATCACCATCTCAGTTTCTTATAATGCTTAATTCAGCAGAGAAGTGACCTCTCTGGCAGGGATGTCATGTTAAAGTACATCATCACCAGCCTAGTATACAGAATGTCCACAGTAAGTGTTGGTTGCCTCTCCTTCCCAAACAGAAAAATTGGCTCATGACTTCCTTCTGTTTTCCCAGTGCCAGCAGGGCTGTATCCATGAGTTGTGGCTATAGTCAACAGTATGTTGATTGGGAAGGAGGGTGTGCACATGACTTGGACAGCCCTCAGTTGGGTGTGATGCTCTCTTGTTCAGAGGCAAACTGCTCTCCCCACTTGTGAATTGTGAAGTGTAGCATGGAAGACCCCATGAGCCTGACCATGACTTCTCCTCTCTCCCAGCCTCTTCCCTGTCTGTGTTCCTCTGTTCACTTTTAGGGTCATTTCTCCTAGAATGCCTGAATCCAAATATTGGTGTAATAGTAGCATTTAGGAAATGAGGGTATTCAGCCCAGGCCCCAAGGAGCCCAAGTTGTCTCAGGCCAGGTAATGTGAGAGCAGCAGCAGCAGAGTGATGACATTCTACAAATGAAAGAAACTAGCTTGAATAGTAGTTTAACACAACAAATTATTGATACTACTACTTTTCTGGGTATTCCCTGGGTATTCCTTACATTTACAGTAAAGTGTAATCATTTTATTATTCATCTCTGTTTGCCAAATTCAATCCATCAGCACAAAAGTTGTTCCAAACAAGTATGAGGCTGTTGGACAGTTCTCCCAAGTGGTTTTTACTTTCAAATGGAATGGTACTGATAATGAGCACTCTACTTTTGTATTCCCTAGATTATCTATCAATTTCCTTCCCTGGAATCTCCTGCTAGCCCTGAACCTTGACTCTGTCATCCTGTTCCCCTTCTACCTTAAAGGGGCTTATTGCCTTCTCTGGGCTCCAGGGAGGACAGGCCCTGGGACTTGTCCATCTCTGGTGGGACTTGGACCCTGCTTCCTCTTTGGCTAGAGACATGGCTCTCAGGTAAACATTTTTAAAGCTCTGAGGTTATTAGAGGAGAGAAACTGTTCTATTGTGCCTTATGTTAGATTAATAAAGCTCTCTACACCAGATTATTCTGTCAGCCTCCCAAAACTGTTCAAATCTGCATCTAAGAGGTGTGAGGCCTCACTCTCCCGATTTTCTCAGATACTACCAATCACTACCCATGGACCCAACGACCACCTTCATTTTCTCTGTTGTAGAAAACTTGACCTACCTTTAATAATAAATCCAGTAAATCAAGGGTTCATTGAGTCATTTTTCTTAAATTTAGGTTTGGAGATCTCTTTACAAGGGCAAGAAACAAGGCCTAAAAGACTGAATAGTTTTTTATGGGAATTCAGTTATGCATTTGTTAAGCCCCTGCTCTACACAATGTGTTGTGCTAAGCGTGAGGGAGACAAAGATAAATTAGACCCAGTCCGTGCCCTCAAGGAGTTTGTACAAATAGCAAAGTACACTCCAGGACACTCTGGGATGATGATGTTCCAGCAGTGATGAGAATCAAGTGCCATAAAGGTAACAAGGAGGAAAGTAAGTGCTTCTGACTTTGGAGCACCATGTGGATGGTGGTGACCTTCACAGACAAAGAGCTTTGCCCAGAATGCTCCCTTCTCTCCATCACCACTGCTGCCTCCTCCTCACTGCCTGGACTGTCACACTGCTTTGCACACTGCTCTCCCTTCTGTCAGCTGGTTGACCTCCAGTCTGTCCTCTCTGCAGCCAGAGTGAGCTTTGCATGTTTCTTCATTCTGGTTGCTTTTGAGACCTTATTTTTGTCTTTGGTGTTCTGCAGTTTTTCTACATTATGTCTGAGTGGATTCATTTCTACTTATATTCTTTAGGACTCAGTGTAGTTCTTCTCAGATGGAAATTCTTACCTATTATCTCTGATTCTCTTTGGTTTTCTCCAGTCTCTCCTGGAACTCCTGTTAGAAACCCACTATCTTATTTTATCTTTCCTATCTTTTTTCTATCTCTTTGTCTGCCAGTGCTACATTCTAGGAAACTTCCTTAAAAGTGTCTGCCAGTTTAATCTCCTTGTAGCTGTTTGTAATCTGCTGCTTAATACCCCTTCCTAATATGAGTGTTTTTATTTTTAATTTTCAGAAGTTCTATATGGTGCTTTTAAAAATCAGCCTGTTCGGGCCGGCCCGGTGGCGCACTGCGCTAGTGCGCCGCTTGGGAAGCGCGGAGGCGCTCCTGCCGAGGGTTCGGATCCCACATACAGACCGGTTCCCGCTCACTGGCTGAGCGAGGCGCGGGGGCAACACCGAGGGTTGCGATCCCGTTGCCGGTCCTGGTCCGGTACGGGGGCGACACTGAGGGTTGCGATCCGTTGCCGGACATGGAAAAAGACAAAAAAAAAAAAATAAAAATAAAAATAAAAATCAGCCTGTTATTTTTGGGGTATTTTTAGTGTCCTAGTCTTTAATTATAATTTCTATTCTTTCTCTCATCTCTAATTATTTTCATTATACTGATTTTATAGCTTCTTTCAGATCATTTGATTATTCCTAGTTCTAAGGGTACCAGTTCTCCCATTTGTTTTGTCTGCTGACTCACCTTTACATTTATTTCCATATGTGGTTTGTTACTTTTTATTGTAAGATCTTCCTAAGCATGGCTGTGTTTACTGTGGGAGTTCCGTGTACTGTGGGTTGTGGATGTGTTCTTTCATCACTTTTCTATTTGTTCTCAGGACCCCAGGAGTTTCATAGGTCCTGCCAGTTTGGATGTTAACCTCTTGGTTTAGAAGTCCCAACACCTGTGTAACATGCATTCAGACTCCACACCCATGGGCGGTGTGGGCTTGAGACTCCCGTTTCTCAAAGGAGATGTCTCTACTCTGGACCACATACAGACATCCCTCTGGACTGTGAGAAAGGTCTTCCCGATTCCTTGTTCAAAAACCAACAGCCGATCCTGGCTTTATGTGGGGGTTTCAGTTCCAGTTCTGTGGCTAGATCTTCTGCCTCTGTGGGCATTAAAATCCCAGCTCCTGTAATTATATCAAAGTCTGATACTCCCAACCCCCAGTTGCCATGGTAAAAGTTACAGCTCTGATTTAATCTCCTCTTCATTTCAATCATCAGGGATTTTCCCTTTATTCTGTCATGATCAGTTTTATATTTAGATTATTCTTTTGGTATTTTTTACTTCTCACTTCTCTGTGATCATTTTGGGAAAGAGGTCCATATCAGGTCAGTCTACCATCTTTTTTTTTTTTTTCTTTTCAGTCTACCATCCTGTCAAAACCAGAAGTCTGAATAAACTTTTAAAAATGCAAATCTGATTACTCACTCATTCAACACTGTATAGGGAGTTTCTGCTGTGTACTAGTGTAGTACTAGGCACTGGGGCTACAGAGCTGAGTGAACACAATGCTGCCGTTAGAGGCTCCTGGGCACCTGTCAGCAGCAAGACAGCTCTGTGATTGCCCCACCTGCCTACTGTATGGACCCATCCTCTCTTCCTGCTCCAGTGTCCCCTAGAGTTATGCCCACCCGACCCCCTCAAGTCTTCCTCACACAATGTCTTCCTGTATGACCAATCCATTTCCTGTTTCTAGAACACCCCTCTTCCCTACAGCCCCTTCCCACCCATCTGGGTCACCCCTGCTTCTCCTTCCACTGTCAGCTAAGTATTACTTCCAGGAAGCCATTCCACACCCCTAACAATCATCACCAAAGCTGAATCAGTTGTGCCCTCCCCATGGTCCCACAGCATACCTGTCTGATCTTGTTTCAGCACCTATCACAGTGCATTTCAGTCATTGGTTTACTTGTTGGCTTCCTCCACTAGTCCATTTGAGGTCAGGGCTTTGTTTTGTTCATTTTAGTACCCCTAGTGCCTAGGCCAGTACATGGCAGATAAAGTTCAATGAAGGCAAGGCGGAGGAACCTAATTTTGTTCTTTAGAAAGGAAGAGAGCATGGCTATTGGAGAGTCAAATATTTTTCCAACCTTTGTCTTTTCATTTGTTGTGGCATTATGTATGGAAAGTGAAAGTAAATGGTCAGGCTTCCTTGGGGGTTCAGAATCTTGCTGAGCATTTGATGTAAATAAGTTAACTATGCATGTGCACCCAGGTGTTTCTTGGTTATTATCTGATGTAGTTGTGCGTGAGCACTCAGGTGTTCCTGGGTTATCAGGCTTAAGTATAAAGGACGAGTGGCTCTGATCCACAGTGCTCCCCTACCCCGACCCCACCCCTTCTGGACACCCCGGGGGAGAGCCACAAGGGAGCAACTACTGCTACTGAAGGCTGCTGCTGCCAGGACCCCCGGGACATCCCAGTAGGCCACTGCTGCTGCTTCTGAAGGCTGGGAACTGAGCTTGTGTCCGAATGAAGAATGTCAACTCTGCCAGCAGCTCCCAGGATCTTTTTCCAATTACCTAGCTCGCAACCTGTATGTGAGGGGTTTGGGGAACCAGCTGGCACGTGAGGGGTCTGGGGACCCAGCTGGCACGTGAGGGGTCTGGTGACCCAGCCTGGCATATGAGGGGTCTGTGACCCAGTCTGTACAATGGGTTTGAAGGGTCTGAGCACTAGTCCAACACATTATCATGAAGATTAAATTACACGTGTCGGACTAGGGCTCATAGACCCTTTCAAACCCGTTGTGCCCAGACTAGGTCACAGATCCCCATTGGGCTGGGTTACAGACCCTTCAAACCCATCCTGTGATAGGAGCTGTCACCTCCTGAGTGCCCACAACTTACCAGCACTGGGCTAGGGGCTTATCCACCTTAATTCTAGTTCTAAAGCCATTCAAGAAGGATATTATTTTTCACAATTTTACAGACTTCAAAAAGAGAGCTTTTATTAGTTTCACAATTTTACAGAATAAAAAATAAAGACAAAACAAGACAGAGCCAGAGAGGTTAACTTGCTAAGGTCATGAGTGTTGAGAGCATAGCCTGGATTCTGCCCCAGGTCTGGCAGATTACAAAGCCCATTCTGTGCTCTCACGCCACCTGCCTTTCTCTCCACAGCATAAATCTGGAGAGAGTGCTGCTTCTAGCTTCTTCTAGGTAGGCCTGTTTGAGAATCTCTGTCTAGGAAATTCTAAGAATGCCGGTCCCTGCAGACACCAGGGTGGGTGAGCAGCCTGGGCTGCTGGAATGAGCTCCTGACTTGTTATCGAGAGGCTGAGTTTGGCCAGTCATGCTCCATGGTGGGTCATCGTCCATCCCATGGTATAGCTTATGCATTTGTGACAGAAGACACTGATATGTCCCAGAGCTGTGGGAGAGTGGAAAGAGGTGATGTGTGTGGTGTAGCTGTGTGAGCTGTAAACTACTTTGGAGTTATTGGTGTAGTTGCCCTTAGTCCTTGCCTGAGGGCTCTTGCAGTTGGCCCTGGCAGACCCAAGCCCTAGTTTTGGGGTGCCCTCTCTTCCTCCCTGTTGGTGGTTGTGCCTCACCCTGGTCCAGACAACTGAGGCCAGCAGCTGCTAGGGGGTCAGTTGTCCCTGCAGAACTCTCCAAGGTCTCTCCTGAAGCTCACAGCCAGCTCCTCTACTTATTCCATCTTACTCTTGGGACAGCTTAGTTTGCTAAACTAATGAAATGAAATCTTTTTTTTTTTTCCCCTGCCTACCTGACTCATTTGGCACCTTGAAACACATATCATCAAAGCTACGAGCCGGTGTCTAGAGGTATGAGAGAGAGCTACCTTGTGGGATTGATTTTCCTCAGTGCAAGTGTCTGACCACGTTCATAAGCCTGCCTTGAAAGACAGAGTCACTGCAGCCTTCTGCAGGACAGGACAGTGCAGGCTAGTGTCTAGAGGTATGAGAGAGAGCTACCTTGTGGGATTGATTTTCCTCAGTGCAAGTGTCTGCCCACGTTCATAAGCCTGCCTTGAAAGACAGAGTCACTGCAGCCTTCTGCAGGACAGGACAGTGCAGGCTGCATGTCCATCCTCCCCAACCCCCGGTACCTGGTAGCTCACTTCACTGGCCTGTGGCAATAGCCAGGGCTTGGGTGGGGCCACCTTATTATTTTTCCCAGCCCGTGAGCCCATAGTCCGTTGTGGACCCGAGGGCTTCCTAGCGTGGCCCCTGCTTGGGGAATTAGCCTGCTCAGCATCCCCCTCAGTCACAGAACGCACTCTCCAGACAGGCAGAACAGACCCAGAGAACCAGCCTTAAAATCACACAGTAGTTCTCTTTCTGTTGTTTTGTTTTTAGAATGGAGGATGTGGTGGGTTAGTTCAGTTCCACTGACAAGTAGACTCCAAGCAGGATAAACGTATGAGATATATCGGGGAAAGGCCTGTGAAGGAGGAAGGGAAGGAACATGGCGGGCCTGAGGCTTCCAACAGTAGCCCTGCCTGATCCCCGTGAAGGAAAGGGGTGAGGAAAAGAGGGCATTGCAGGAGAGCCTCAGCCTGCCGTGGCCAGGCCAGTGGAGTGGCCACGAGTCAGAGTTGCTAGCAAGAGGAGTTTCATATCCCACAGGACTGTGTCTGCCTCAGGACCCTGCCCTGCTAGCCTCTGCTAGGAGCAGCCAGATGGCCAGCAGCTGAGGCCATTTGTCACTTATGCCCCTTCAGCAGGAGGTATGAATAGGGCTTTCTTATGGTGGTCACTGTCCACCCCTTTTACTACACAGATCTGCTTCTCCCGTGGCCTCTCTTCCCCAGTTGGAGCTTAGAAAAGAAAAGGTAGTGAGACAGACCACTGCCTCCATTACCATAGTGGGACTAGGGGCCCAAGCTGGTCCTCGTCCTCCCTTCCTCCACTGTCCCTTCTAAATTCTTCTCCCTCTCAGCTAGCACCTCAACAGTCCCAGCAGCTTAGCTGCTGGTATAATCCAAACCTTCATGGCTGAGGTTTCTGAGCCCCTGGCTATCATATCCTTCTCAGGCCAGGTTGATATGTGTGTCTGCATGTCTGTTCATGGTTACATTGGGGCAGGGTAGTGCCAGGGGGTCCCCTGGGTTACACATACCTCCCTTCCTGCCCCCTTCTGATCCAGGTCTATTACCCACCCCACCCCATGATGATGACTCATCATCTGCTGGTCCCTGGACCACAGAGTCCAAAGTATCCAGTAGCCATCACTGGTAGTTCAGAGGGACCCTTGCTGTGTCACCCCTGGCCTCTGTTACCTTAAACTATCATTGCTGTGGGTGTTAATGAGCCCAGCTCTGTGACACCCACTTCTGCTCTCCTCTTTCGCCTTCAGAGGAGCACCACCACTAAACTCCTTGTGATACCAGTGTCCCTCTCACCAGCACATTTCTGAGGACCTTCGTGAAGGGGGTGTCCTGTGGATCCCCCTCTCCTGGGTCTCCTGGACTCAAGTGGTACATCCATTGCAACATGGCCCTGCTCCAGCCTCCTCGGTCCTTCCTCTGCTGTCTGCCAGGCCATTCAGGCTCAGCCTTTGCTCGGCTTTAGCCATCACTTTCTCCAGGCTTCTCAGGGCCACCCCAGCAGTGAGTTTGCCTCATTCCCTGGGGACCTTTGCCAGGGTGTTAAATCCTGCATCCCAGGAAAATACTCCCAAATCAATGAATTCTTGCTCATCCAGTCTTATTTCCTGTCCCCATGATCAAGCCCCTCAAATCTTGCCGGCTAATTCTTCTCACTCTTCTGAGGTATAATCTTTTTCCATCCTTAGCAGGACCAACAAGTCCCCAGCTGGTCTATACTGGCTTCTAGCCCAAGTAATGGGCTTGGCAGCCCAGAAAGGAGGTCGAGAATACCCCCAAAGAGGAGAGACCTCTGCATGTCTTCCCGCATGGGGCACTGCTGGCCTTACTAGGGAATGGTGGACCAAAGAGGTCTCCCCACCAACCTGGTTGTCACAGTTGGCCTTTAACTGCTGGTTAGGGGTCCTCGGTTTGCCATTAGCCTTCTGCAGAGCATCATTAACCTTACAGCAACCAGCCAACTCAAGAGTCCTTGGGCACAACTGTGCTTGCTAGGGCTTTGCAGTGGGTGTATCATAGCAAAATGATGCAAAGTCTTCTTCCCAGGGTGCTTCTGTGAATCTCTTGAGTAGTTGGGTCACCACTTGTGCCAGGGTCTGTCTGTGCACACATACCACTCAGAAGAGTGTCCGCTTTGCCCACCAGGTAAAGTGAACCTGTCCCCAAACTCCGTCTTTCTGCCTGTTGTTTTAGAACTACTCTAGTCCCACTTGTTCAGGTCTGCCAAGAAGCAGATACCAAGGCAGGATTAGATGTGCAAGAGATGGATGGAGGAAGACACCTCTGAAGGATAAAAGATGGAGAGCAGGAGAAGTCAAGTGGAGCCTTCAGACCTCGACACGTATCAGACCCTGTGAAGGAATTAGGGAAGGAAGAAGGATGGGGTGGGGGTTTGGGGGAGGGTCTTAGGCTGCAGCCCAGTTTTAAGCGGAGTTTGGCCAGGCTGATGGGAAGTCTTCAAGCCAAAGGCAAAGTCGCCTGTTGGAGGAGGCTCACCTCTTGCAGGACCTGGCCTGCATCAGGAGCCCAGGTGCTCAGTCATTGTCTGGGAGCAGTCCATGGGAAGTGTGGATCCAGCAGGAATTGTGGCTTCAGGGCAAATGCAGTGTTGGAGCAGAGCAGCTGCAGCTGGGGCCATCCAGCAATTTATGCATGCTTCATGGCAGGAGATCTGAGTGGTGCCTTTTCCTGGCTGCCACACTTTGGGAGGAGAGAAAGAGGAGGGGGTTCATGTACCATGTCCTTGTTGAATTCGTTTCCCCCTGTGCTTGGTTCTTTTCCTCTTCCTTCCCCCTCAGTAAGCAGAGGGAGTATTTCCCAGCAGCCCTGACAACTTCAAACCAGCATCAACACTTCCCAGTACTTTGGAAATGACACTTTCCATCTGCACCTTGGAACTGATGCCAGTTTCCTCAGGCTAAACAGCAATGTTACCTAATAGCCATTCATGGCAGAGGGCAAGAGCTCCAGGCCTCCCACAGACACTGCCAGGTTTGAATGAAGAATGCTTTTCTTGTTTCTCATGAAGCCTTGGTTTAGGAGAAAGGGGAGCTGGAAATCAAGAGAGAGGAGGGGTTGGGAGGAAGTTGGAGGCAACACACTCAGAGAGGTGCCAGAAGTGACCTCACAGGAGTGAGCCTGAAGCTGGAACATGCATTTAGCAGGAGGCCACTTGCAGTACAGGCGGGAGCTCACTGTGTTGCATCAGGCCCTCAGTGATGCAGGCATGACTCCTGTTCCCGCTGCTACACTAAGGGTGGTGCTCAGCAAAGGACATGTCTCCCCACTGTCTGCACCACACAGAGGGATATACCTTATCCCTATATACTTTTCCCTCCATTGCCTCACTCCATGCAGTAGCAATCATGATACCTTGGGTGCCAAAATGCAGTGTTTGGTTTAACTTCACTTCTCCCTATAGGAAGAAGAGAGGCTGTATGAACAGTCCCATTTTAGCAAGAGGGAAACCCATGCCCGAAGAGGTGCCCTGTCCAAAGTCATGCGGTAGATAAGACGTCAAGCCAGCAGGCTTCTCCCTGGGATACTGCCTCCGCGGTGTGATACACAGCAGGGTGGGGCCTAGGACAGCTACACATGCACTGCCCTGTGGGGCCAAGAGCCAAGAGGGCAGCAAGGCCTGAGGTAGGGCAGGGCCTCCTGTGTTGCTTACACTACCTTTGGGGTTACAGTCACCCAGTCTCCTACACGTATAATCTGACCCACAAGGGCAAGGGCAAGAAGAAGATCTTCATCAGCTGTGTTCAGTCAGCATCCTTTTTCCACCTACAGGAGAACCTGGGAGGGCTGGAGGCTGAAGTCATGTTTTATTTATTGAGCTTTCCCATTTTATTAAATTTATTTTTCCTTAATTGGTACATAATAACTGTATATATTTATGGGGTACATTGTGGTATTTGGGTATGTGTGGACAGTGTGCAATGTTCAAATCATGGTAATTAGCAGGAAGTCATGTGTTAAAGCACTGAATTCCCTCAGCACAGGTTCCTATGGTGCCAGCCCTTCATAGAAATCGCTAGCCACTCAGCTCCAGCTGGGTTTCTGAGACCAGAACTGATCAGAGCAAGGAAGTGTGGAAGCCACAAAAATAGGAAGATTGTCCTGGCCATAGACCACCTACAGATACATCCATGCACATGTGAAGGCACACTGCACCATGCCTCAGCATGTAGTGTGGCTTATCCATTCTGCCATTTTCTTCCATAGAACACACTCTGAAAAACATATTTTTACAATAAACTCACTTTGTAAAACTTATTTTTGCACTACAACATGCACAGAGAAAAGTATACAAATCACAAGCTTCTAGTTGAAGGGAATATTAGAAACTGAACACATCCAGGTCAAGAAATAGAACATTGCAGCCCCAGGAGCCTCCTGAGTGCCCTCCTCTCCTCGCAAAAGGATACCACTATCTTAATTTCTAACACTATAGTTTAGTTTTACCGGCTTTCGAACTTGATATAAGTGGAATCACTCAGAATGTTCTCTTTTGTGTCTGACTTTTTTTCTTTCAGCATTGTTTGTGAGAATTCATCTTTCTTGTTGCATCTAGCTATAGCCCATGGATCTCATTGCTGTGAGACTCCCCTTTGTATGAATACATAACAATTTATCTACTTTGCAGTAATTCAATCAAAATTTGGGTTGTTTTCAGTTTGGGGTTGTTATGTATAAATCTGCTTATATATGTCTTTTGGTACACATATGTGTGCATTTCTTTGAGTATATACCTAGGAGTGAAATTACTGAATCATATGTAATTCTACCAGCAATGTATGGGAGTTCATCTGTTTATTGGCCATTTGGTAGAATGCCTTTTCAAATTTCTGCCATTTTTCTAGTGGGTTTTCTGTTTTTCTTTTTGATTTACAGTCCTCTCTATTCTGGATATGAGTCCTTTTTCTTGTTATACATGTTGCAGATACCTTCTTTCACCCAGTAGCTTGCATTTTTTGCTCACTTTGGTGGTGTTTTGATGTAGAAAAGTGCTTAATTTTATTGGAGTTCAGTGTATCATCTTTTTCTTTATGATTAAATGCTTTCTATATCTCATTTAATGAATCTTTACCTATATCAAAATCATGAAGATATTTTCCTACATTATCTTACAAGATTCTACTCAAATTTTTATTTGTTTGTTTGTTTATTTTGGCAGCTGGCCAGTACAGAGAACCAAACCCTTGACCTTGTCGGGATCAATTTTTGAATATGGAACTGCAAGTTTTATGTTTTCCATATAGATATCTAATTGACCCAGCATCATTTATTGAAAAGACTTTTCTACAACTCTGCTATGCCACCTTTGTCAAAGATGTGCTTGGGTCTGTTTCTGCATTCTGTTCTATTTCACTAATCTACTTGTCTCTTCTGTTGCATTCTTTTTTTGTTGTGCTATCTTTGAAGTCCAGTCTTTTTTTCCCCCCATTTTTATTTATATTTATTTTTGTGGGGTACAGTGTGTTGTTTCAATACATGCATATACTGCAAAATGATTCACTTAAGATAGATACACAGTTTTATACTTGTTAGTCCACCCCTTCTCCTACCTTCATTACCCACTTCCCCTCCCAGCCTCTGGTAACCATTATTCTACTTTCTACTTAAGTGAAAACCACTTTTTTTTTTTTATTCCACATATTAGTGAGGCCATGTGGTATTTGCCTTTCTGAGCCTGACTTACTTCACTTAACATGATGGTTTCTAGTTCTTTCCATGTTGCTGCAAATGATAGGGTATCATTTCTTTTTATAGTTGAGTATTATTCCATTGTATGTATATATACCACAGGTCTTTTTTTTCCCATTCTTCCATTGATGAACATTTAGGTTGGTTCCATCTCTTGGCTATTGTGAATAGCATTGCAATGAACATAGGAATGCAAGTGTCTTTTTGTCCTTTTTTTTTTTTTTGAGACCGGCCGCACCGCGCTCAGCCAGTGAGCGCTGTGAGCGCACCGGTCATCCCTATATAGGATCCGAACCCGCGGCGGGAGCACTACTGCGCTCCCAGCACCGCACTCTCCCGAGTGCGCCACGGGCTCGGCCCTGCAAGTGTCTTTTTGATATACTGGTTTCATTTCCTTTGGGTATACATCCACTAGTGGGATAGCTGGGTGGTAAGGCAGGTCTGTTTTTAGTTCTCTGAGGAACTTCCATACTGTTTTCCACAATGGCTGTATCAATTTACATTCCCACCAACAATGTAGGAGAGTTCCCTTTTCTGTATATCTTCAACAGCATTTGTTGTTTTCTGTCTTGTTGATAATAGCCAGTCTTTTTTTTTTTTTTCCTTTTTGTCTTTTTTCGTGACCGGTAACAGGATCGCAACCCTCAGTGTCACGCCCGTACCGCGACTGGCAACGGGATTGCAACCCTCAGTGTCGCGCCCACACCGCCCTCAACCAGTGAGCGGACCGGTCTCTATAAGGGATCCGAACCCTCGGCGGGAGCGCCGCCACACTCCCAAGCACCGCACTCTACTGAGTGTGCCACCAGGCTGGCCCGATAATAGCCAGTCTAACTGGGGTGAGATGATATCTCATTGTGGGTTTTTTTAAAAAATATTTTATTTTATTTTATTTTATTTTGTCGATATACAATGTGGTTGATTATTGTGGCCCATTATCGAAACCTCCCTCCGAACAGTGTCCTTTCTGTTCGTTTTCTTTAAAAAGTTTTATTGTTTCAGGGTGTATATTTAATTCTTTAATCCATTTTGAGTAGACTTTAGTGTGTAGTCTTTTTTCGTGACCGGTAATGGGAAAGGTATGGGTCTAGTTTCATTCTCCTGCATATTGATATCCAGTTCTCCCAGCATCATTGCTGAAGGGGCAGTCTCTTCCCCAGGGTATAGGCTTGGTGCCTTTGTCAAAGATCAGATGGCTGTAGGTGTGTGGGTTGATTTTGTATATCACTTTGGGTAGTATGGACATTTTCACTATGTTGATTCTTCCAATCCAAGAGCATGGGATATCTTTCCATCTTCTTGTATCCTCTCTAATTTCTCTCAGTAGTGGTTTGTAGTTCTCATTAAAGAGATTTTTCACATCCTTGGTTAACTCAATTCCTAAGTATTTTATTTTTTTGGTGGCTATTGTAAATGGGCAAGTTTTCTTGATTTCCCTTTCTGCTTGCTCACTATTGGAGAATAGAAATGCTACTGATTTTTGTGTGTGTTGATATTTTAATTTGCATTTCCCTGATGATTAGTGATGTTGAGCATTTTTCAATGTGCTTGTTGGCCATTTGTATTTCTTCTTTTGAGAAATGTCTATTCAGGTCCTTTGCCCATTTTTTAATTGGGTTATTTGTTTTTTGTTCTATTTTTTGCTGTTGAGTTGTTTGAGTTCCTTATATATTCTGGCTATTACCCCTTGTCTGATGTGTAGTTTGCAAACACTTTCTCCTATTCTGTACATAGTCTCTTCACTTTGTTCATAATGTCCCTTGCTCTGCTGAAGCTTTTTAGTTTGATGTAGTCCCATTTGTGTATTTTTGCTTTAGTTGCCTGTGCCTTTGTGGTCTTGTTAAAAAAAACACTGCCCACTCCCATCTCGTGTATCATTTCCCTATGTTTTCTTCTAATAGTTTCATAGTTTCAGGTCTTAAATTTAGGTCTTTAATTCACTTTGAGTTGATTTTTGTGTATGGTGAGAGATAGGGGTATAGTTTCAGTCTTCTGCATGTGGATATCTAGTTTTCTTAGCAACAGTTGTTGAATAGACTCTCTTTTCTGCACTGTATATTCTGGGCAGCTTTGTCAAAAATCAGTTGGCCGTAAGTGCGTGCTTTTGTTTCTGGACTCTCTATTCTGTTCCATTGGCCTATTTGTCTATTTTTATTTCAGTACCATGCTGTTTTGGTTACTATAGCTTTATAGTCTATTTTGAAATCAGGAAGTGTGATGCTTCTGACTTTGTTCTTTTTGCTCAAGATTGCTTTAGCTATGGGCCAGCCCGTGGCTCACTTGAGAGAGTGTGGTGCTGATAACACTAAGGCCAAAGGTTAAGATCCCTATATAGGGATGGTCAGTTAGCTCACTTAGGAGAGTGTGGTGCTGACAACACCAAATTAAGGGTTAAGATCCCCTTACTGGTCATCTTTAAAAAAAGAAAGAAAGAAAAGATTGCTTTAGCTATATGAGGTCTTTTGTAGTTCCATACAAATTTTAAGATTGTTTTTTCTATTTCTGTGAAGAATGTCACTGGTATTTTGATAGGGATTGCATTGAATATGTAGGTTACTTTGAGTAGTATGGACATCATGATAATGTTCATTCTTCTGACCTGTGAACATGAGATATCTTTCCATTTTTTTGTGTCCTCTCCAGCTTCTTTCACCAATGTTTTATAATTTTCATTACAGAGGTCTTTCACCTTCTTGGTTAAATTTACTCGTATATATTTCTCTTTTTTTGGTAACTATTGTGAATGGGATTACTTTCTTGATTTCTTCTTTAACTATTTCATTATTGGCATACAGGAAGGCTATTTTATGTGTTGATTTTGTATCCTGCCACTATACTGAATTCATTTATTAGTTCTAGTAATTTTTGTGTGTGGCATTTTTAAGGTTTTTTTGTGTATATGATCATGTCATCTACAAACGGGTATAGTCTGACTTCCTCCTTTCCAATTTGGATGCCCTTTATTGCTTTCTCTTACCTTACTGTGCTGGAACTTCCAGTACTGTGTTGAATAAGAGTGGGGAAAGTGGGCATCCTTGTCTTGTTTCAGATCTTAGAGGAAAAGCCTCCTATTATTGTGCGTTCAGTATGATACTAGCTGTCAATTTGTAATATATGGCCTTTATTGTGTTGAGATACATTCCTTCTATACCTAGTTCTGTTGAGTATTTTTATCATGAAGGAGTATTGGTTTTTATCAAATGCTTTTTCTTCATCTATTGAAATGATCATGTTTTTTTTTCCTTCGTTCTGTTGAGGTGTTGTGTCACATTTATTAATTCATGTATGTTGAACCATCCTTGCTTTCCTTGGGATGAATCCCACTTGATCATGGTGAATGATCTTTTTAATGTGCTGTTGGATTCTGTTTGCTAAGTTTTTTTGAGGATCTTCACATCTGTGTTCATTAAGGATATTGCTCTGTAGTTTTCTTTTTTTGTTGTATCGTTTTCCAACTTTGGTATGAGGTTAATTTTGACATCATAGAATGAGCTTGGAAGTATTCTTTCCTCTTCAACTTTTTGGAAGAGTTGAGAAGGATTGATGTTAGTTCTTTTTAAAATATTTGGTAGAATTTGGCAATAAAGCCACCTGGTCCTGGAGTTTTCTTAGTTGGGAGACTTTTTATTACTGCTTCAATCTCATTACTTGTTATTAGTCTGTTTAGATTTTCTAGTTCTTCATGATTCAACCTTGGCAAGTTGTATGTGTATATATACAGTTGAATTTATCCATTTCCTCTAGGTTTTCCGGTTTGTTCTCATGTAGGTGTTTGTAGTAGTCTCTTGTGATCCTTTGTATTTCTGTGGTATCAGTTGTAATGTCTCCCTTTTCATTTCTGATTTTGAGTCTTCTCTTTTTTCTTCATTAGTCTAGCTAAAGGTTTATTGATTTTGTTTATCTTTTAAAAAACCAACCCTGTTTCATTGATTTTTTGTATATTTTTTTAATCTCTAATTCATTTATTTCTGTTCTGATCTTCACTATTTCTCTCCTACTGATTTTGGATTTGGTTTGTTCTTGTTTTGCCAGCTCCTTGAGTTGTAATGTTATGTTGTTTATTTGAAGTCTTTCTCTTTTTTTGATGTATTTATTGCTATAAAATTCCCTCTTAGAACTGCTTTTCTGTATCCCATAGGTTCTGGTATGTTTTGTTTTCATTTTCATTTGCCTCCAGGAATTTTTTAATTTTCTTTTTGATTTCTTCTTTGACCTATTCATTGTTTAGGAGCATGTTGTTTAATTTCCATGTATTTGTTTGGTTTCTAGTGTCTCTTTGTTGTTGGTTTCTAGTTTTATTCCATTGTGGTCAGACAAGGTAGTTGATATGATTTCAATTTTTTAAAATTTGTTGAGGCTTGTTTTGTGACCTAACATATGGTCTATTCTAAAGAATGTTCCATGTGCTGTTGAGAAGAATGTCTGTTTTGAAGCTGTTAGATGAAATGTTCTATATATGTCCATTAGGTACAATTGGCCTAGAGTAGAAATTAATTCTGATGTTTCTTGGTTAATTTTCCATCTGGATGATCTGTCCATTACTGAAAGTTGTGTGTTAATGTCCTCAGCTATTATTGTGTTGGAGTCTATTTCTCCCATTAGGTCTAATAGTAATTGCTTTATATAACTCTGTGTGCCACAGTTGGGTGTGTATATATTTGGAATTGTTATATCCTTTTGTTGAATTGATCCCTTTATCATTATATAATGACCTTCTTTATCTTTTTTTCACTTTTCTTGGCTTGAAGTTTATTTTATCTGATATAACTACCCCTGCTCTTTTTTAGTTTCTATTTGCACGGGGTATCTTTTTCCATCCCCTCACTTTCAGATGGTGTGTCTTTATAGGTGAAGTGAATTTCTTGTAGGTGGCATATTATTGGTTCTTGTTTTATAATCCATTGAGCCACTCTGTGTCTTTTAATTGGGGCATCTAATCCATTTACATTTAGAGTTACTGTTGATATACAGGGACTTATTACTGCCATTTTGTTACTTTTTTCTGGTTGTTTTGTTGGTCCTTTTTTTTTTTTTTTTCTATTTTCTTTTTTCTGATTTTACTGTCTTCCTTTGTGATTGAGTAGTTTCTCTAGAAGGGTTTTTTGATTTCTTGCTGTTTTGGTGTGTCTCATAAGTTTTTGTGTTATGGTTACAATAGATTATTTAAAACTAATAACAACTCAAGTTTGATATGTAAGAAAAAAAAACTAAAGCCAACTCTCCACTTTGGCATCATTTCTGCCCACTTTTTGACATTTTGTTGTTATAAGTTATATCTTTTAATGCTGCCTATCTCGTATACAGTTGTTATATTTGTTGTTGCCTTGTTAGGTTTGTCCTTTTGTCTTCATACTAAGAATGTAAGCGATTTATTCACCCCTCTTATATTGGAGTATTCTGAGGTTGTCTGTGAATGTACTTTACTAATTTGCTATGTACCTTCAAATGCTACTCCTTAGTGTTGTTGTCTTTCATACTGAAGAATCCCTTTAGCATTCCTTATAATGCAGGTCTAGTGTTGGTGAATTCCCTTAGCTTTTGTTTGTCTAGGAAAAACTTTATTTCTCCTTCATATTTGAAGGTTAGTTTTGCTGGATACAGAATTCTTGACAGTCTTTTTTCTTCAGCACTCTGAATGTATATTCCCATTCTCTTCTGGCCTTGTAGGGTTTCTACTGAGAAATCCTCTCAGAGACGTATTGGGACTACATTGAATGTTATGTGTTTCTTTTCTCTTGCTTCTTTCAGCATCATTTCTTTGTCTTCAATTTTTGATAATTTGATTATGATATGCCTTGGGATATTCTTCCTTGGATTGAATTTGATTGGCAACCTCTGAGCTTCCTGTACCTGGGTACTGTCATTGTTCTCCATACTTGGGAAATTTTCAGCTACTATTTCCTTGAATATGCTTTCAACATCTCTTCCTTTTTCTTCTCCTTCAGGTATGTCAATTATGTGGAGGTTATTTTGCTTGAGGGAGTCCCATATTTGCTGTATTTCTGTTTCATTTTTTCTTATTCTTTTCTCTTTTTGCTCCTCTAATTTGATGATTTTATATGTTTTGTCTTCAAGCTCACTGATCCTTTCCTCAGTTTAAGTCTGCTGTTTGAGATTTCTACTGAGTTTTTCAGTTCAGGTCATGTGTTCTTTATTTCTGAAATTTCTGTTTGTTTTTTTTCCATTGATTCAATTCCATTGTTAAGTTTCTCATTCTGCTCCTGGATTGTTTTCCAGATATCATTTAATTTTCTATCTGTATTTTCTTATGACTCCCTGAACATACTTTAGAGAGTTATTCTGAATTCTCCATGAGACATTTCATAAATCCGCTGCTCATCAGGGTCCATTGCTGGTGTCTGGTCTGTTTCCTTTCATGGCGTCATATTTCTCTGTTCTTTCTCAATCTTTGAGTCTTTATGTTGATGACTGGGCATTTGAGGAGACTGCTACCTCTTGTAGGTTTTATAGATGTTCCTTGGTGTTGTTTGACCTTTACTGGTTAATATCAGAGCTTTGTCTGTTGTTTTTTGTTTTGGGGTTTTTTTTTTTCCATTTCAATGTTGGATTTTTAGTCACCATCACCACTTAAACTTTGCACCGGAACTAATTTGTTGTCATTTGATTAATTCCAAAATTGGGGAAACTCTCTGTGGGGACCAGCACTTGAGCCCTGTGGATGAGCTAAACTGCTGCTTTGCTGCCGGTTCTCTGGAGAAGGATTTTTGTGTGGCTCAGGCTTTAATGGTTGGCCTTTTAATCACTTCTGCATCTTCTGAGGTCAGATACACCTGGGCTGTGTGGAGGCTCTAGCCTGGGACTGAGTCTTTCCAGCAAACTGTGCCCCCTGCAGTTCTTTCTCCCTGACCAGTCTACACTGAGTGGAGCTATGCAGATCAGAAGGCAGATCAGCTGCCCACACTGCACCCCAATGTTCCTTTGGCAGGCCAGCCTCCTCTGACACTCCAAACACTTCCCATGGGGTGGGCCATGTACTGGTCCCTCACAACGACTCACCAGACTCTGGGTGATTTTTTTCTTCAGTCCGGTGTGACCCCTCAATCCTTTGTCAGTCCACAGGAACACTATCAGTGGTCTCACTGGCCTGGGGACTGGTATGGTATGCTCTGAGGCCCTCTTCTCTCCTGCAGACTCCAAGCAAGTTCACACAGAGGGACACATCTGCAGCTTTTTTTGGTTCTTGCTCTGTGTGCTATAACTTCCTCCTGCCCCTGAGGTGGCCAGGGCTCTACACTAACAGAGCAGTCCCTTCTTTCTCTCACCACTGCTTCTCCTGCCTTCACAAACTCTGTGGATCTCTCCTCCTCTTCCCCCAAGCTCCAGTGGTCCCAGGTTGGCAGTCTTTGCTTTTTAGTAGCTGTAAATCGATCAGTTGTGGGAAAGAGTGGTGCCTGAGACTATCTATTTCTCCATCCTGCTGACCTATTTGTCTACTCTTGTGCCAATACCACACTGTCTCATCTTTTTTACCTTTATTTTTCTTGATATCCAATAGAGCTAGAGTTTCCAACTTGCTCTTGTTCTATAGAGAGCACTTAAGCTATCTTTGGCCCTTTCTATTTTCATATAAATTTTAGAATCAGATTGTCAGTTGTCACATACTTGCACACAAACTTTATAGGATATATAATGAAATTGCTTTGAATCTGCAAGTCAATGTGGAAAAGTTTGTCATTTTTATAATATTGAGTCTTCTACTCTACAAACATGGTATATGCCTCTCTATTTAGATTTTTAATCTTTCTCAGTAATATTTTATAATTTTCTGTGTAGAGGTCTTGGTCATCTTTCATTAGATTTACTCCTAGGTTTTTGATTTGAGATACTATTTTAAATGGTATTCATAAATTTTGTTTTCTCTTCGTTGCTGATATAAGGAAATACAATTTATTTTTATTGACACAATGACCTTGCTAAATTTATTTATTAAATTCAAATAATTTATTTGTAGATTCTTTTTGATTTTCTGTATACCCAGTTATGTCATTTGCAAATAATTACAGTTTTACTTTTTCCTTCTAATTCTCATACCATGTATTTCTTTTTTCTTGCTTTATTGCACTGTACAGTGTTTAGTGGAAGTAATGATAGCACACATCCATGTCTTATTCCTGATCTCGGAGAGAAGGGTTTTTGCTACAAACTCACTTTTAGATTATGAAAGCTTTTACTGATATTTCCTTTAGTATGTGTTTGATTTGATTTTTCCCCAAGATGAGTTTTCAATTTGGGAATACTTTTAAGTTTGAAACATGGCAGTGGTGGTTTATGGGTTAGGAGTTAGGGAGGTTTTGCTTTATCTATTTTACAGAAGGATATCATGGCTGTACAGTTGAACAGGTATTCAAACAAATCTGTCAGACTCCAAAGCCCAGGTTGTTCTTTCTGTTCTCTGGTTCCCTTTTTAGAAATACCACTTTTGTCATAGATGTCCAAGAGAAGAATTGCTAAACTACCTCAGAGGTTTATTTAGCATCCTTTTCTTTCCCCAGTAGCCTTTCCCTCAAATCTCCTTATATCTCTGTCATGTACCCATCCTGCCTTTCTCTGATTTCCGTTACAAAGGAAGCAAACTCAGGCAGCTAAGGGTCTCAAACTGAAAGAAGCCCTTGTGCCTGCCTGCAACACTGAAGTGCTAAACCACCTACTGAACCCAGGTACAGGGCCTTCCCTAGCCTCTGCTCCCATTCTGTCTCCTGTTGTCTGGTGCTAAGAGGTAGGGATGGAGGGCTTTCCTTCTGGTCAGGCTGCTCAGGTTGCAGGGTAGAACTATGTATTTTTAGGCCCTGCATAGTCTCAGCTGTCCCAGTTCAAAGGTTATGAGTTCTATACAGATACACAGAATCTTTCTCTGCTGAGATTCAAAGAGAGGAATGAAGAGTACAGAGAGGGCAGAGACACAAACCAAACAGGCCCTGAAGGCCATAGGGTGCTGAAGCTGGAAAGAGCTCCCTGAGCCTGCAAATGTCCCCTGTTATTCTCACACCCCTCATTTTACAGCACAAATAACTGCCCAGGGATGACCCAAGAGATTTCCCCACAAGTTGGAAAAGTCTGAGACACGAGGAACTCTTGAAACAAAATTCTTCAAAACTTTCAAAGACCTTATTAAAAAAGTAAATGTTCTCTTGGTTGATTTAACACAGAGTTGGTTACATGAACCAAATAACTTTTGTCCTTTCTTGAGACAGATTTCTTTTGTATAACTTTGCCACTCCCTTTACTCATCTTTTTGT